>NW_028125273.1:0-173522 GCF_965194825.1 Balaenoptera physalus
CCTAAGTCAGGCTAAGACTCTGTCCCTACCTGAAGCCCTGACACTGGGCCTAAATTAGGCACTGATGCTCTAATTAGCTATGGTCTTGACACTATCCCTAGGTCATTTCCTGACACTATCCCTAGATCTTAACCTAAACTTGTCTTTAGCTATTGTCGAGCCTCTTATGCTAACTAAATCTCTGATGCTGTCTCTAACTATGTGCCTGAAATTAGTCCCGAGGCCGTCAACCTGTCCCTAACTGAGGTTGGAGGCTCACCCTAACTGAGGCGCTGACACTGTCCCTAACTAAAGCCCTGACACCGTACTTTACAAGGGCTCTGATGCTAGTCCTAACTCAGGCCCTGACACTGTCTCTAAGTAAGGCTCAGAATTTGCCCCTAATATAGGCCCTGCTGTCAGCAATAACTAAAAACTGGACACTAGCCTGAGTTAATATCCTGACATATTTCTAACCAAGGTCCTGACACTGTCCCTAAGAAAGCCCTGTCGCTGTCCCTATGTTAAGAACTGAGGCTGCCCCTAACTCAGGCCCTGAAGTTTTCCCTAACTGAGGCCTTGAAGCTGTGACTAAGTCAGGCCCTGATCATATCTGTAACAAAGATGCTAAGGCTGATCCAACAGAGGCGCTGATTCTGTTCCTAAGTCATGCCCTGACAGTGTCCTCAGCTAAGGGCCTGACGCTAGGCCTCACTCAGGCCCTGTCGCTCTCCCTAAGTCAGGCTCTGATGCTGTCCCTACCCGAAGCCCTGACACTGGTTCTAAATAAGGATCTGATAGTCTCAGTAACTAAGGTTTTGACACTATGCTTAGGTCCTTTCCTGACACTATCCCTAGACCATAACCTGACCCTGTCCCTAGCAAATGTCGTGCCTCTTATGCTAACTACAGCCCTGCTGCTGTCCTTAACTAAGGGCCTAAAATTACTCTCGAGGCTGTGACCCTGTCCGTACCTAAGGCCTCGATGTTCGTCCTAATTCAGGGCCTGACACTGTCCCTAACTAAGGCCCTGCTGTCAACAATATCTAAAGTCCTGACACTATCCTGAGCTAATTTCTTTTTTTTTTTAATTTTATTTATTTATTTATTTATTTATTTATTTATTTATTTATGTATTTATGGCTCTGTTGGGTCTTGGTTTCTGTGTGAGGGCTTTCTCTAGTTGCGGCAAGTGGGGACCACTCTTCATCGCGGTTCGCGGCCCTCTCACTATCGTGGCCTCTCCCGTTGCGGAGCACAGGCTCCAGACGCGCAGGCTCAGCAATTGTGGCTCACGGGCTTAGTCGCTCCGCGGCATGTGGGATCTTCCCAGACCAGGGCTCGAACCCGTGTCCCCTGCATTGGCAGGCAGATTCTCAACCACTGCGCCACCTGGGAAGCCCCTGAGCTAATTTCTTGACCCATCTCTTACCAAGGTCCTGAAACTGTCCCCAAGAATGCCCTGATGCTGTCTTTAAGTGAGGCCTTGAGGCTGTCCCTAACAGAGGCCCTGATAATATCTTTAACATAGCCCCTGAGGCTGATCCTTCCGTGGCTCTTATGCTGCTCCTAAGTCATGCCCTGACACTGTCTCTAGCTAAGGCCCTGTCGCTAGGCCTCACTCAGGCCCTGTCTCACTTCCTAAGTCAGGCTCTGACGCTGTTCCTACCCGAAGCCCTGACACTCACTGCTCCTAAATTAGGTCCTGATGTGCTAAGTAACTAAGGTCTTGACACTATCCCTAGGTCATTTCCTGACACTCTCCCTAGACCTTAACCTAACCTTCTCTTTAGCTAATGTCGAGATTAGCTAAAGAGATTCTTTGGAACGAGATTCTTTCATCTTCTGAATAGAGTTTTCTTCAAAACATAATTTTTATAGTGTTACTAACTTTAAACAAAATGTACTCAACTGCTGTGGAATATTCCTTCATAGGAGCGTGCATGGTTCACTTCTGCATCTGCTTGTGGTGGTGTTCAGGTTGCTTTCAGCTGGAGATCCCCTTATGCTAGCTAAATCCCTGATTCTGTCCCTAAATGAGGCCCTGAATTTCGGTCCGAGGCCGTGAACCTGTCCCTAACTGAGGCCTGGAAGCTCGTCCTAATGCAGGCCCTGACACTGTCCCTGACTAAGGCTCTGACACTACACCTAACTCAGTCACTGACACTGTACCTAAGAAAGGCTCTGATGCTAGTCCTAACTTAGGCCCTGACACTGCCTCTAACTAAGGCCCTGCTGCCGTCAATATCTGAACACCTGATATTATCCTGAGCTAATAGCCTGACCCATGTCTTACCAAGGTCCTGAAACTTTCCCAAAGTAAGCCCTGACGCTGTCCCTAAGTAAGGCCTTGAGGCTATCCCTAACGGAGGCCCTGATAATAGCTTTAACGAAGACCCTAATGCTGATCCTACAGAGGCCTTTATGCTGCTCCTAAGTCATGCCCTGATACTGTCCCTTACTCAGGCCCTAAAGATAGGCCCCACTTAGGCCCTGTTGCTGTACCTTAGTTAGGCTCTGATGCAGTCCGTACATCAAGCCCTGGCGCTGGTCCTGATTAAGGCGCTCATGCTGCTGCTAACTAAGGCCCTGATGCTCTCAATAACTAAGGTCTTCTCGTTATCCCTTGGTCATTTCCTTTCACTATCTCTGGCCTGGGACCTGACTCTGTCCCGAGATAATCTCCTGCATCTTATGCTAACTGAAACCCTAATGCTCTCCCTAACTAAGGCCCTGTCTACTCCTAACTAAGGCCATGACACTGAATCCAACAAAGGCCCGGAATCTGTCCTTAATATAGGCCCTGCTGCCAGCAAGAACTAAAATCCTGACACTCTCCTGACCTAATATCCTGACTCATTTCTAACCAAGGTCCTGACACTGTCCCTAAGAAAGCTTTGTCGCTGTCTTTAAGTGAAAACTTGAGGCTGTCTGTAACTCAGACCCTGACTCTTTCCCTAACTGAGGCCTTGACGCTGTGACTAACTAGGGCTCTGGTCATGTCTTTAACTAAGAGCCTAAAGCTGATCCAAAAAAGGCACTGATGCTGCTCCTAAATCATTCCCTGACAGTGTCCCCAGCTAAGGGCCTGACATTAGGCCTCACTCAGGCCCTGTCGCTCTCCCTAAGTCAGGCCCTGATGCTGTGCCTACCTGAAGCCCTAACGCTGCTTCTGAATAAGTCCCTGAAAGTCTCAGTAACAAAGGTCTTCACACTATCCTTAGGTCATTTCCTGACACGATTCCAAGCCTTTACCCTAACCCTGTACCGAGCTAATGTCCTACCTCTTATGCTAACTAAAGACCTTATGCTGTGCCTAATTCAGGCACTGAATTTAGTCCCAAGGCCGCTAGACTGTCCCTAACTCGGCTCGATGCCCTTATCGTCACAATGTTCCATGACCACTGTCATCACAATGCTCCACGCCCTTGTCATCACAATGCTCCATAACCCCTGTCATCACAATGCTCCATGACCTTTGTCATCGCAATGCTACATGCCACTGTCATCACAATGCTCCATGCCCTTATCATCACAATGCTCCATGACCCCTTTCATGACCATGCTCCATGACCCTTTTCTAAAATGCTACATGTCTGTGAAATCACAAAGCTCCATGCCCCCTGTCCTCACAAGTCTCCATGACTCTTGTCATCACAATGCTCCATGACCCTTGTCATCACAATGCTCCATGATCCTTGTAATCAAAATGCTCCTTGACCCTTTCTTCACAATGTTACAGTACTCCTTTCTTCACAATGCTCCATGCCGCTGGTCACCACAATGCTCCATGACTTCTGTCATCACAATGCTCCATGTCCCTTGTCATTAAAATGCCCCATGACCCCTGTCATCCCAATGCTCCATAGCACTTTTCATCACAATGCTACATGACCACTTTTACCAAAATATTCCATGACCACTTTAATCACAGTGCTCCATGACCACTTTCATCACAATGCCCCATGACCCCTGTAATCAAAATGCTCCATGGCTCTTGTCACCACAATGCACCAGGACCCGTCATCCCAATTCTCCATGGCCCTTGTCATCACAATGCTCCATGGCCCTTGTCTTCACAATGATCCAGAGCCTTAGTGCTTGAGTTGGGAGTAGTGTCATTGCCTCAGTTAGGGACACTGTCATTGCCTGAATTGGGAGTAGTGTCAGAGCCTTAGTTAGGGACAGCGCCAGGGCGAGTTGGGAGTAGTACCAGTGCCTTAGTTAGGGACAGCACCAGTGCTTGCGTTGGGAGTAGTGTCAGGGCCATAGTTAGGGACAGTGTCAGTGGCTGAGATGGGAATAGTGTCAGGGCCTTAGTTACGGACATTGTCAGTGCCTAAGCTGGGATTTTGTCAGGGTCTTTATTGTGGACAGTGTCAGGCCCTGAGTTAAGAGTAGTGTCAAGGCCTTAATTTGGAAGAGTGTCAGTGTCTCAGTTTGGAGTAGTGTCAGACCCTTAGTTAGAAACAGCGTCAGTGCCTGAGTTGGGAGTAGTGACATGGCCTAAGTTATGCACAGTGTCAGTGTCTGAGTTAGGAATAGTCTCAGGACCTTAGTTAGGGACAGTGTCAGTGACTGTGTTAGGAATAGTGTCAGGGCCTAAGTTAGGAGTAGTCTGAGACCGGTAGTTAGGAACAGTGTCAGGGCCTGAGTTGTGAGTAGTTTCAGGGCCTTAGTTAGAGAAAGTGTCAGTGCCGGGTTTGGGAGTTATGTCAGGGCCTTAGTTAGGGACAGTGTCAGTGCCTGAGTTGGGAGTAGTGTCAGGGCCTAGTTAGGGACAGGGTCAGTGTCTGAGTTGGGAGTAGTTTCAGGGCCTTAGTTAGAGAAAGTGTCAGTGCCGGAGTTGGGAGTTATGTCAGGGCCTTAGTTAGGGACAGGGTCAGTGCCTGAGTTGGGAGTAGTGTCAGGGCCTAGTTAGGGACAGTGTCAGTGCCTGAGTTGGAAGTAGTGTCAGGGCATTAGGGACAGTGTCAGTGGCTGAGATGGGAGTAGTGTCAGGGTCTTAGTTAGGGAGAGTGTCAGTGCCTGAGTTGGGAATAGTCTCAGGGTCTTTTTTGGGGACAGCATCAGGGCATGAGTTAAAAGTAGTGTCAAGGCCTTAGTTAGGGAGAGTGTCAGTGCCTGTGTTGGGAGTAATATCAAGCCCTTCGTTAGGGACAGTGTCAGGGTCTGAGGTAGAAGTAGTCTCAGGGCCTTAGTTAGGTAGCGTGTCAGTGCCTAAGTAAGTAGTAGTGTGAGGGCCTTAGTTAGGGACAGTGTCAATGCCTGTGTTGGGAGTTGTGTCAGAGACTTAGTAAGGGACAGCGTCAGTGCCTGCGTTGGGAGTAGTGTCAGGGCCTTACTTAGGGACAGCGTCAGTGCCTGAGTTAGGAGTAGTGTGATGGCCGTAGTTAGGGACACTCTCAGTGCCAGAGTTGGGGGTAGTGGCAGGCCTTTGTTAGGGACTGTGCCAGGGCCTGAGTTAAGAGTAGTGTCAAGTCCTTAGTTAGGGACAGTGTTAGTGCCTGAGTTGAGAGTAATGTCAGGGCCTTAGTTAGGGACAATGTCAGTGCCTAGTTTGGGAGTAGTGTCAGGGCCTTAGTTAGGGACAGTGTCAGTGCCTGAGTTGGGAGTACTGTCAGGGCGTATTTAGGGACAGTCTCAATGCCTATTTTGGGAGTAGTGTCACGGCCTTAGTGACATTATCAGTGCCTGAGTAGGGAGTAGTGTCCGGGCCTTAGTTAGGGACAGTGTCAGTTGCTTAGTTAGGAGTAGCGTCACGGCCTAAGTTAGGGCCAGTGTCAGTGCCTGAGTCAGGAGTAGAGTCAGGGCCTAAGTTAGGGACAGTGTCATTGCTGGAGATAGGAGTAGTGTCAGGGCCTTAGTTACGGACATTGTCATGCCATGATTTAGGAGTTGTGTTAGGGCGTGAGCTATGAATAGTGTCAGGGCCTTAGTTAGTGACAGTGTCAGTGCTGAGTTTGGAGTAGTATCAGGGCCTTAGTTAGAGACAGTGTCAGGGCCTGAGTTAGGTGTATGTCAGGGCCTTAGTTAGGGACAGCGTCAGTGCCTGATTTAGGAGTAGTGTCAGAGGCTTTGTTAGGGACAGTGTCAGGGCCTGAGTTAAGAGTAGTGTCACAGCTTTAGTTAGGACCAGTGTCAGGGCCTTAGTTAAGTCAGTCCAACATCAGCGCCTATGATAGGAATCAGATCAGGACCTGTGTTACAGGTAATGTCAGGGCCTTATTTAAGAACAGTGTCAGGGCCTGAGTCCTGACTTACTCCTTACTCTCCTCACTAAGGACTTTGGACACTACTGCTAATTCAGGCCCTGATAATGTCCCTAACTAATTCCCTGACACTTTCCCTGGCTAAGGCCCTGAACTTCTCCTACGTCAGGCACTGGTACTGTCCCTAACAATGGCCCTGACACTACACCTAACTGAGGCCCCGACATGATACCTTACAAAGGCTTTGTTGCTAGTCCAAACTAAAGCCCTAAAATTGGTCCTAAATAAGGCCTTGACACTAATCCTAACTCAGGCCCTAAAACTGTCCCTAACTAAGGCCCTGATAGTATGCCTAACTCAGGTCCTCATACGATTCCTAACAATGGCTCTGATGCTAGTCCAAACTAAGGCCCTGAAATTGGTCCTAAATAAGGCCTTGACACTAATCCTAACTCAGGCCCTAGCACTGTCCCTAACTAGGTCTCAGACAGTACACTTAAATCAGACCCTGACACTGTCCCTAAGCAAGGCCCTGACACTACTCCTAACTCAGTCCCTTACACTGTACCTAACAAAGTCTCTGATGCTAGGCCTAACTCAGGCCCTGAAACCGTCTGTAACGAAGGCCCTGCTGCCATCACTATCAAAAGTCCTGACATTATTCTGAGCTACTATCCTGACCTATGTCTTTCCAAGGTCCTGAATCTGTCCCAAAGTAAGCCCTGACGCTGTCCCTAAGTGAAGATCTGAGGCTGTCCCTAACTCAGGCCCTGAAGCTTTCCTGAACTGAAGCCTTGAAGCTGTGACTAATTCAGGGCCTGATCATGTACCTAACGAAGACCTTAATGCTGATCCAGCAAAGAGGCTGATGCTGCTCCAAAGTCATGCCCTGACAGTGTGTCCAGCTAAGGGCCTGATGCTAAGCCTCACTCAGGCCCTGTCACTCTGCCTAAGTCAGGCCCTGACACTGTCACTAACTAACGCCCTGACTCTACTCCTAATTCAGTCCCGTACATTGTATCCAACAAAGACTCTGATGCTAGTCGTAACTCAGGGCCTGACACTGTCTCTAACTAAGGGCTGCTGCCATCAACATCTAAAGTCCTGACATTATCTGGAGCTAATACCCTGACCCATGTCTTACCAAGGTCCTGAAACTGTCCCAAAGTAAGCCCTGACGCTGTCCCTAAGTGAGGCCCTGAAGCTTTCCCTAACTAACTCAGGCCTTGATGCTGTCACTAACTCAGACCCTGATCATGTCTTTAACTAAGACCCTAAGGCTGATCCAACAGAGGCCCTGATGCTGCTCCTAAGTCATGCCCCGATAGTGTCCCCCACTAAGTGTCTGATGCTAGGCCTCACTCAGACCCTAACGGTCTCCCTAAGTCAGACTCTGATGCTGTCCCTACCTGAAGCCCTAACACTGGTTCTGAATAAGGCCCTGAGAGTCTCCGTAACAAAGGTCTTCACACTATCCTTAGGTCATTTCCTGACACTATCCCTAGATGTTAAACTGACACGGCCACTAGATAATGTCCTGCCTCTTATGCTAACTGAAGTCCTTAGGCTGTGCCTACCTCAGGCACTGAATTTAGTCCCAAGACCATGAAACTGTCCCGAACTAAGGCCTAGATGCTCGCCCTACATCCGGCCCTGACACTGTCCCTAACTAAGGCCCTAACACTATTGCTAACTGAGGATCTGACACTGGACCTATCAGAGGCCCGCTACTCCTAACTAACGCCTTGGAACTTTCCCTAACGTAGGCGCTGCTACCATCAATATCTAAAGTCCTGACATTATCCTGAGCTAATATCCTGACCCATGTCTTACCAAGGTCCTGAAACTCTCCCAACGTTAGCCCTGACACTGTCCCTAAGTGAGGCCCTGAGGCTGTCCCTCACAGAGGTCCTGATAATGTCTTTAACTAAACTCTAATGCTGATCTTACAGAGACCCTTATGTTGATCCTATGTCACGCCCTGACGCTGTCCGTAGCTAAGGCCCTGACTCTAGGCATCACTCAGGCCCTGTCGCTCTCCCTAAGTCAGGCTAAGACTCTGTCCCTACCTGAAGCCCTGACACTGGGCCTAAATTAGGCACTGATGCTCTAATTAGCTATGGTCTTGACACTATCCCTAGGTCATTTCCTGACACTATCCCTAGATCTTAACCTAAACTTGTCTTTAGCTATTGTCGAGCCTCTTATGCTAACTAAATCTCTGATGCTGTCTCTAACTATGTGCCTGAAATTAGTCCCGAGGCCGTCAACCTGTCCCTAACTGAGGTTGGAGGCTCACCCTAACTGAGGCGCTGACACTGTCCCTAACTAAAGCCCTGACACCGTACTTTACAAGGGCTCTGATGCTAGTCCTAACTCAGGCCCTGACACTGTCTCTAAGTAAGGCTCAGAATTTGCCCCTAATATAGGCCCTGCTGTCAGCAATAACTAAAAACTGGACACTAGCCTGAGTTAATATCCTGACATATTTCTAACCAAGGTCCTGACACTGTCCCTAAGAAAGCCCTGTCGCTGTCCCTATGTTAAGAACTGAGGCTGCCCCTAACTCAGGCCCTGAAGTTTTCCCTAACTGAGGCCTTGAAGCTGTGACTAAGTCAGGCCCTGATCATATCTGTAACAAAGATGCTAAGGCTGATCCAACAGAGGCGCTGATTCTGTTCCTAAGTCATGCCCTGACAGTGTCCTCAGCTAAGGGCCTGACGCTAGGCCTCACTCAGGCCCTGTCGCTCTCCCTAAGTCAGGCTCTGATGCTGTCCCTACCCGAAGCCCTGACACTGGTTCTAAATAAGGATCTGATAGTCTCAGTAACTAAGGTTTTGACACTATGCTTAGGTCCTTTCCTGACACTATCCCTAGACCATAACCTGACCCTGTCCCTAGCAAATGTCGTGCCTCTTATGCTAACTACAGCCCTGCTGCTGTCCTTAACTAAGGGCCTAAAATTACTCTCGAGGCTGTGACCCTGTCCGTACCTAAGGCCTCGATGTTCGTCCTAATTCAGGGCCTGACACTGTCCCTAACTAAGGCCCTGCTGTCAACAATATCTAAAGTCCTGACACTATCCTGAGCTAATTTCTTTTTTTTTTTAATTTTATTTATTTATTTATTTATTTATTTATTTATTTATTTATGTATTTATGGCTCTGTTGGGTCTTGGTTTCTGTGTGAGGGCTTTCTCTAGTTGCGGCAAGTGGGGACCACTCTTCATCGCGGTTCGCGGCCCTCTCACTATCGTGGCCTCTCCCGTTGCGGAGCACAGGCTCCAGACGCGCAGGCTCAGCAATTGTGGCTCACGGGCTTAGTCGCTCCGCGGCATGTGGGATCTTCCCAGACCAGGGCTCGAACCCGTGTCCCCTGCATTGGCAGGCAGATTCTCAACCACTGCGCCACCTGGGAAGCCCCTGAGCTAATTTCTTGACCCATCTCTTACCAAGGTCCTGAAACTGTCCCCAAGAATGCCCTGATGCTGTCTTTAAGTGAGGCCTTGAGGCTGTCCCTAACAGAGGCCCTGATAATATCTTTAACATAGCCCCTGAGGCTGATCCTTCCGTGGCTCTTATGCTGCTCCTAAGTCATGCCCTGACACTGTCTCTAGCTAAGGCCCTGTCGCTAGGCCTCACTCAGGCCCTGTCTCACTTCCTAAGTCAGGCTCTGACGCTGTTCCTACCCGAAGCCCTGACACTCACTGCTCCTAAATTAGGTCCTGATGTGCTAAGTAACTAAGGTCTTGACACTATCCCTAGGTCATTTCCTGACACTCTCCCTAGACCTTAACCTAACCTTCTCTTTAGCTAATGTCGAGATTAGCTAAAGAGATTCTTTGGAACGAGATTCTTTCATCTTCTGAATAGAGTTTTCTTCAAAACATAATTTTTATAGTGTTACTAACTTTAAACAAAATGTACTCAACTGCTGTGGAATATTCCTTCATAGGAGCGTGCATGGTTCACTTCTGCATCTGCTTGTGGTGGTGTTCAGGTTGCTTTCAGCTGGAGATCCCCTTATGCTAGCTAAATCCCTGATTCTGTCCCTAAATGAGGCCCTGAATTTCGGTCCGAGGCCGTGAACCTGTCCCTAACTGAGGCCTGGAAGCTCGTCCTAATGCAGGCCCTGACACTGTCCCTGACTAAGGCTCTGACACTACACCTAACTCAGTCACTGACACTGTACCTAAGAAAGGCTCTGATGCTAGTCCTAACTTAGGCCCTGACACTGCCTCTAACTAAGGCCCTGCTGCCGTCAATATCTGAACACCTGATATTATCCTGAGCTAATAGCCTGACCCATGTCTTACCAAGGTCCTGAAACTTTCCCAAAGTAAGCCCTGACGCTGTCCCTAAGTAAGGCCTTGAGGCTATCCCTAACGGAGGCCCTGATAATAGCTTTAACGAAGACCCTAATGCTGATCCTACAGAGGCCTTTATGCTGCTCCTAAGTCATGCCCTGATACTGTCCCTTACTCAGGCCCTAAAGATAGGCCCCACTTAGGCCCTGTTGCTGTACCTTAGTTAGGCTCTGATGCAGTCCGTACATCAAGCCCTGGCGCTGGTCCTGATTAAGGCGCTCATGCTGCTGCTAACTAAGGCCCTGATGCTCTCAATAACTAAGGTCTTCTCGTTATCCCTTGGTCATTTCCTTTCACTATCTCTGGCCTGGGACCTGACTCTGTCCCGAGATAATCTCCTGCATCTTATGCTAACTGAAACCCTAATGCTCTCCCTAACTAAGGCCCTGTCTACTCCTAACTAAGGCCATGACACTGAATCCAACAAAGGCCCGGAATCTGTCCTTAATATAGGCCCTGCTGCCAGCAAGAACTAAAATCCTGACACTCTCCTGACCTAATATCCTGACTCATTTCTAACCAAGGTCCTGACACTGTCCCTAAGAAAGCTTTGTCGCTGTCTTTAAGTGAAAACTTGAGGCTGTCTGTAACTCAGACCCTGACTCTTTCCCTAACTGAGGCCTTGACGCTGTGACTAACTAGGGCTCTGGTCATGTCTTTAACTAAGAGCCTAAAGCTGATCCAAAAAAGGCACTGATGCTGCTCCTAAATCATTCCCTGACAGTGTCCCCAGCTAAGGGCCTGACATTAGGCCTCACTCAGGCCCTGTCGCTCTCCCTAAGTCAGGCCCTGATGCTGTGCCTACCTGAAGCCCTAACGCTGCTTCTGAATAAGTCCCTGAAAGTCTCAGTAACAAAGGTCTTCACACTATCCTTAGGTCATTTCCTGACACGATTCCAAGCCTTTACCCTAACCCTGTACCGAGCTAATGTCCTACCTCTTATGCTAACTAAAGACCTTATGCTGTGCCTAATTCAGGCACTGAATTTAGTCCCAAGGCCGCTAGACTGTCCCTAACTCGGCTCGATGCCCTTATCGTCACAATGTTCCATGACCACTGTCATCACAATGCTCCACGCCCTTGTCATCACAATGCTCCATAACCCCTGTCATCACAATGCTCCATGACCTTTGTCATCGCAATGCTACATGCCACTGTCATCACAATGCTCCATGCCCTTATCATCACAATGCTCCATGACCCCTTTCATGACCATGCTCCATGACCCTTTTCTAAAATGCTACATGTCTGTGAAATCACAAAGCTCCATGCCCCCTGTCCTCACAAGTCTCCATGACTCTTGTCATCACAATGCTCCATGACCCTTGTCATCACAATGCTCCATGATCCTTGTAATCAAAATGCTCCTTGACCCTTTCTTCACAATGTTACAGTACTCCTTTCTTCACAATGCTCCATGCCGCTGGTCACCACAATGCTCCATGACTTCTGTCATCACAATGCTCCATGTCCCTTGTCATTAAAATGCCCCATGACCCCTGTCATCCCAATGCTCCATAGCACTTTTCATCACAATGCTACATGACCACTTTTACCAAAATATTCCATGACCACTTTAATCACAGTGCTCCATGACCACTTTCATCACAATGCCCCATGACCCCTGTAATCAAAATGCTCCATGGCTCTTGTCACCACAATGCACCAGGACCCGTCATCCCAATTCTCCATGGCCCTTGTCATCACAATGCTCCATGGCCCTTGTCTTCACAATGATCCAGAGCCTTAGTGCTTGAGTTGGGAGTAGTGTCATTGCCTCAGTTAGGGACACTGTCATTGCCTGAATTGGGAGTAGTGTCAGAGCCTTAGTTAGGGACAGCGCCAGGGCGAGTTGGGAGTAGTACCAGTGCCTTAGTTAGGGACAGCACCAGTGCTTGCGTTGGGAGTAGTGTCAGGGCCATAGTTAGGGACAGTGTCAGTGGCTGAGATGGGAATAGTGTCAGGGCCTTAGTTACGGACATTGTCAGTGCCTAAGCTGGGATTTTGTCAGGGTCTTTATTGTGGACAGTGTCAGGCCCTGAGTTAAGAGTAGTGTCAAGGCCTTAATTTGGAAGAGTGTCAGTGTCTCAGTTTGGAGTAGTGTCAGACCCTTAGTTAGAAACAGCGTCAGTGCCTGAGTTGGGAGTAGTGACATGGCCTAAGTTATGCACAGTGTCAGTGTCTGAGTTAGGAATAGTCTCAGGACCTTAGTTAGGGACAGTGTCAGTGACTGTGTTAGGAATAGTGTCAGGGCCTAAGTTAGGAGTAGTCTGAGACCGGTAGTTAGGAACAGTGTCAGGGCCTGAGTTGTGAGTAGTTTCAGGGCCTTAGTTAGAGAAAGTGTCAGTGCCGGGTTTGGGAGTTATGTCAGGGCCTTAGTTAGGGACAGTGTCAGTGCCTGAGTTGGGAGTAGTGTCAGGGCCTAGTTAGGGACAGGGTCAGTGTCTGAGTTGGGAGTAGTTTCAGGGCCTTAGTTAGAGAAAGTGTCAGTGCCGGAGTTGGGAGTTATGTCAGGGCCTTAGTTAGGGACAGGGTCAGTGCCTGAGTTGGGAGTAGTGTCAGGGCCTAGTTAGGGACAGTGTCAGTGCCTGAGTTGGAAGTAGTGTCAGGGCATTAGGGACAGTGTCAGTGGCTGAGATGGGAGTAGTGTCAGGGTCTTAGTTAGGGAGAGTGTCAGTGCCTGAGTTGGGAATAGTCTCAGGGTCTTTTTTGGGGACAGCATCAGGGCATGAGTTAAAAGTAGTGTCAAGGCCTTAGTTAGGGAGAGTGTCAGTGCCTGTGTTGGGAGTAATATCAAGCCCTTCGTTAGGGACAGTGTCAGGGTCTGAGGTAGAAGTAGTCTCAGGGCCTTAGTTAGGTAGCGTGTCAGTGCCTAAGTAAGTAGTAGTGTGAGGGCCTTAGTTAGGGACAGTGTCAATGCCTGTGTTGGGAGTAGTGTCAGGGCCTTACTTAGGGACAGCGTCAGTGCCTGAGTTAGGAGTAGTGTGATGGCCGTAGTTAGGGACACTCTCAGTGCCAGAGTTGGGGGTAGTGGCAGGCCTTTGTTAGGGACTGTGCCAGGGCCTGAGTTAAGAGTAGTGTCAAGTCCTTAGTTAGGGACAGTGTTAGTGCCTGAGTTGAGAGTAATGTCAGGGCCTTAGTTAGGGACAATGTCAGTGCCTAGTTTGGGAGTAGTGTCAGGGCCTTAGTTAGGGACAGTGTCAGTGCCTGAGTTGGGAGTACTGTCAGGGCGTATTTAGGGACAGTCTCAATGCCTATTTTGGGAGTAGTGTCACGGCCTTAGTGACATTATCAGTGCCTGAGTAGGGAGTAGTGTCCGGGCCTTAGTTAGGGACAGTGTCAGTTGCTTAGTTAGGAGTAGCGTCACGGCCTAAGTTAGGGCCAGTGTCAGTGCCTGAGTCAGGAGTAGAGTCAGGGCCTAAGTTAGGGACAGTGTCATTGCTGGAGATAGGAGTAGTGTCAGGGCCTTAGTTACGGACATTGTCATGCCATGATTTAGGAGTTGTGTTAGGGCGTGAGCTATGAATAGTGTCAGGGCCTTAGTTAGTGACAGTGTCAGTGCTGAGTTTGGAGTAGTATCAGGGCCTTAGTTAGAGACAGTGTCAGGGCCTGAGTTAGGTGTATGTCAGGGCCTTAGTTAGGGACAGCGTCAGTGCCTGATTTAGGAGTAGTGTCAGAGGCTTTGTTAGGGACAGTGTCAGGGCCTGAGTTAAGAGTAGTGTCACAGCTTTAGTTAGGACCAGTGTCAGGGCCTTAGTTAAGTCAGTCCAACATCAGCGCCTATGATAGGAATCAGATCAGGACCTGTGTTACAGGTAATGTCAGGGCCTTATTTAAGAACAGTGTCAGGGCCTGAGTCCTGACTTACTCCTTACTCTCCTCACTAAGGACTTTGGACACTACTGCTAATTCAGGCCCTGATAATGTCCCTAACTAATTCCCTGACACTTTCCCTGGCTAAGGCCCTGAACTTCTCCTACGTCAGGCACTGGTACTGTCCCTAACAATGGCCCTGACACTACACCTAACTGAGGCCCCGACATGATACCTTACAAAGGCTTTGTTGCTAGTCCAAACTAAAGCCCTAAAATTGGTCCTAAATAAGGCCTTGACACTAATCCTAACTCAGGCCCTAAAACTGTCCCTAACTAAGGCCCTGATAGTATGCCTAACTCAGGTCCTCATACGATTCCTAACAATGGCTCTGATGCTAGTCCAAACTAAGGCCCTGAAATTGGTCCTAAATAAGGCCTTGACACTAATCCTAACTCAGGCCCTAGCACTGTCCCTAACTAGGTCTCAGACAGTACACTTAAATCAGACCCTGACACTGTCCCTAAGCAAGGCCCTGACACTACTCCTAACTCAGTCCCTTACACTGTACCTAACAAAGTCTCTGATGCTAGGCCTAACTCAGGCCCTGAAACCGTCTGTAACGAAGGCCCTGCTGCCATCACTATCAAAAGTCCTGACATTATTCTGAGCTACTATCCTGACCTATGTCTTTCCAAGGTCCTGAATCTGTCCCAAAGTAAGCCCTGACGCTGTCCCTAAGTGAAGACCTGAGGCTGTCCCTAACTCAGGCCCTGAAGCTTTCCTGAACTGAAGCCTTGAAGCTGTGACTAATTCAGGGCCTGATCATGTACCTAACGAAGACCTTAATGCTGATCCAGCAAAGAGGCTGATGCTGCTCCAAAGTCATGCCCTGACAGTGTGTCCAGCTAAGGGCCTGATGCTAAGCCTCACTCAGGCCCTGTCACTCTGCCTAAGTCAGGCCCTGACACTGTCACTAACTAACGCCCTGACTCTACTCCTAATTCAGTCCCGTACATTGTATCCAACAAAGACTCTGATGCTAGTCGTAACTCAGGGCCTGACACTGTCTCTAACTAAGGGCTGCTGCCATCAACATCTAAAGTCCTGACATTATCTGGAGCTAATACCCTGACCCATGTCTTACCAAGGTCCTGAAACTGTCCCAAAGTAAGCCCTGACGCTGTCCCTAAGTGAGGCCCTGAAGCTTTCCCTAACTAACTCAGGCCTTGATGCTGTCACTAACTCAGACCCTGATCATGTCTTTAACTAAGACCCTAAGGCTGATCCAACAGAGGCCCTGATGCTGCTCCTAAGTCATGCCCCGATAGTGTCCCCCACTAAGTGTCTGATGCTAGGCCTCACTCAGACCCTAACGGTCTCCCTAAGTCAGACTCTGATGCTGTCCCTACCTGAAGCCCTAACACTGGTTCTGAATAAGGCCCTGAGAGTCTCCGTAACAAAGGTCTTCACACTATCCTTAGGTCATTTCCTGACACTATCCCTAGATGTTAAACTGACACGGCCACTAGATAATGTCCTGCCTCTTATGCTAACTGAAGTCCTTAGGCTGTGCCTACCTCAGGCACTGAATTTAGTCCCAAGACCATGAAACTGTCCCGAACTAAGGCCTAGATGCTCGCCCTACATCCGGCCCTGACACTGTCCCTAACTAAGGCCCTAACACTATTGCTAACTGAGGATCTGACACTGGACCTATCAGAGGCCCGCTACTCCTAACTAACGCCTTGGAACTTTCCCTAACGTAGGCGCTGCTACCATCAATATCTAAAGTCCTGACATTATCCTGAGCTAATATCCTGACCCATGTCTTACCAAGGTCCTGAAACTCTCCCAACGTTAGCCCTGACACTGTCCCTAAGTGAGGCCCTGAGGCTGTCCCTCACAGAGGTCCTGATAATGTCTTTAACTAAACTCTAATGCTGATCTTACAGAGACCCTTATGTTGATCCTATGTCACGCCCTGACGCTGTCCGTAGCTAAGGCCCTGACTCTAGGCATCACTCAGGCCCTGTCGCTCTCCCTAAGTCAGGCTAAGACTCTGTCCCTACCTGAAGCCCTGACACTGGGCCTAAATTAGGCACTGATGCTCTAATTAGCTATGGTCTTGACACTATCCCTAGGTCATTTCCTGACACTATCCCTAGATCTTAACCTAAACTTGTCTTTAGCTATTGTCGAGCCTCTTATGCTAACTAAATCTCTGATGCTGTCTCTAACTATGTGCCTGAAATTAGTCCCGAGGCCGTCAACCTGTCCCTAACTGAGGTTGGAGGCTCACCCTAACTGAGGCGCTGACACTGTCCCTAACTAAAGCCCTGACACCGTACTTTACAAGGGCTCTGATGCTAGTCCTAACTCAGGCCCTGACACTGTCTCTAAGTAAGGCTCAGAATTTGCCCCTAATATAGGCCCTGCTGTCAGCAATAACTAAAAACTGGACACTAGCCTGAGTTAATATCCTGACATATTTCTAACCAAGGTCCTGACACTGTCCCTAAGAAAGCCCTGTCGCTGTCCCTATGTTAAGAACTGAGGCTGCCCCTAACTCAGGCCCTGAAGTTTTCCCTAACTGAGGCCTTGAAGCTGTGACTAAGTCAGGCCCTGATCATATCTGTAACAAAGATGCTAAGGCTGATCCAACAGAGGCGCTGATTCTGTTCCTAAGTCATGCCCTGACAGTGTCCTCAGCTAAGGGCCTGACGCTAGGCCTCACTCAGGCCCTGTCGCTCTCCCTAAGTCAGGCTCTGATGCTGTCCCTACCCGAAGCCCTGACACTGGTTCTAAATAAGGATCTGATAGTCTCAGTAACTAAGGTTTTGACACTATGCTTAGGTCCTTTCCTGACACTATCCCTAGACCATAACCTGACCCTGTCCCTAGCAAATGTCGTGCCTCTTATGCTAACTACAGCCCTGCTGCTGTCCTTAACTAAGGGCCTAAAATTACTCTCGAGGCTGTGACCCTGTCCGTACCTAAGGCCTCGATGTTCGTCCTAATTCAGGGCCTGACACTGTCCCTAACTAAGGCCCTGCTGTCAACAATATCTAAAGTCCTGACACTATCCTGAGCTAATTTCTTTTTTTTTTTAATTTTATTTATTTATTTATTTATTTATTTATTTATTTATTTATGTATTTATGGCTCTGTTGGGTCTTGGTTTCTGTGTGAGGGCTTTCTCTAGTTGCGGCAAGTGGGGACCACTCTTCATCGCGGTTCGCGGCCCTCTCACTATCGTGGCCTCTCCCGTTGCGGAGCACAGGCTCCAGACGCGCAGGCTCAGCAATTGTGGCTCACGGGCTTAGTCGCTCCGCGGCATGTGGGATCTTCCCAGACCAGGGCTCGAACCCGTGTCCCCTGCATTGGCAGGCAGATTCTCAACCACTGCGCCACCTGGGAAGCCCCTGAGCTAATTTCTTGACCCATCTCTTACCAAGGTCCTGAAACTGTCCCCAAGAATGCCCTGATGCTGTCTTTAAGTGAGGCCTTGAGGCTGTCCCTAACAGAGGCCCTGATAATATCTTTAACATAGCCCCTGAGGCTGATCCTTCCGTGGCTCTTATGCTGCTCCTAAGTCATGCCCTGACACTGTCTCTAGCTAAGGCCCTGTCGCTAGGCCTCACTCAGGCCCTGTCTCACTTCCTAAGTCAGGCTCTGACGCTGTTCCTACCCGAAGCCCTGACACTCACTGCTCCTAAATTAGGTCCTGATGTGCTAAGTAACTAAGGTCTTGACACTATCCCTAGGTCATTTCCTGACACTCTCCCTAGACCTTAACCTAACCTTCTCTTTAGCTAATGTCGAGATTAGCTAAAGAGATTCTTTGGAACGAGATTCTTTCATCTTCTGAATAGAGTTTTCTTCAAAACATAATTTTTATAGTGTTACTAACTTTAAACAAAATGTACTCAACTGCTGTGGAATATTCCTTCATAGGAGCGTGCATGGTTCACTTCTGCATCTGCTTGTGGTGGTGTTCAGGTTGCTTTCAGCTGGAGATCCCCTTATGCTAGCTAAATCCCTGATTCTGTCCCTAAATGAGGCCCTGAATTTCGGTCCGAGGCCGTGAACCTGTCCCTAACTGAGGCCTGGAAGCTCGTCCTAATGCAGGCCCTGACACTGTCCCTGACTAAGGCTCTGACACTACACCTAACTCAGTCACTGACACTGTACCTAAGAAAGGCTCTGATGCTAGTCCTAACTTAGGCCCTGACACTGCCTCTAACTAAGGCCCTGCTGCCGTCAATATCTGAACACCTGATATTATCCTGAGCTAATAGCCTGACCCATGTCTTACCAAGGTCCTGAAACTTTCCCAAAGTAAGCCCTGACGCTGTCCCTAAGTAAGGCCTTGAGGCTATCCCTAACGGAGGCCCTGATAATAGCTTTAACGAAGACCCTAATGCTGATCCTACAGAGGCCTTTATGCTGCTCCTAAGTCATGCCCTGATACTGTCCCTTACTCAGGCCCTAAAGATAGGCCCCACTTAGGCCCTGTTGCTGTACCTTAGTTAGGCTCTGATGCAGTCCGTACATCAAGCCCTGGCGCTGGTCCTGATTAAGGCGCTCATGCTGCTGCTAACTAAGGCCCTGATGCTCTCAATAACTAAGGTCTTCTCGTTATCCCTTGGTCATTTCCTTTCACTATCTCTGGCCTGGGACCTGACTCTGTCCCGAGATAATCTCCTGCATCTTATGCTAACTGAAACCCTAATGCTCTCCCTAACTAAGGCCCTGTCTACTCCTAACTAAGGCCATGACACTGAATCCAACAAAGGCCCGGAATCTGTCCTTAATATAGGCCCTGCTGCCAGCAAGAACTAAAATCCTGACACTCTCCTGACCTAATATCCTGACTCATTTCTAACCAAGGTCCTGACACTGTCCCTAAGAAAGCTCTGTCGCTGTCTTTAAGTGAAAACTTGAGGCTGTCTGTAACTCAGACCCTGACTCTTTCCCTAACTGAGGCCTTGACGCTGTGACTAACTAGGGCTCTGGTCATGTCTTTAACTAAGAGCCTAAAGCTGATCCAAAAAAGGCACTGATGCTGCTCCTAAATCATTCCCTGACAGTGTCCCCAGCTAAGGGCCTGACATTAGGCCTCACTCAGGCCCTGTCGCTCTCCCTAAGTCAGGCCCTGATGCTGTGCCTACCTGAAGCCCTAACGCTGCTTCTGAATAAGTCCCTGAAAGTCTCAGTAACAAAGGTCTTCACACTATCCTTAGGTCATTTCCTGACACGATTCCAAGCCTTTACCCTAACCCTGTCCCGAGCTAATGTCCTACCTCTTATGCTAACTAAAGACCTTATGCTGTGCCTAATTCAGGCACTGAATTTAGTCCCAAGGCCGCTAGACTGTCCCTAACTCGGCTCGATGCCCTTATCGTCACAATGTTCCATGACCACTGTCATCACAATGCTCCACGCCCTTGTCATCACAATGCTCCATAACCCCTGTCATCACAATGCTCCATGACCTTTGTCATCGCAATGCTACATGCCACTGTCATCACAATGCTCCATGCCCTTATCATCACAATGCTCCATGACCCCTTTCATGACCATGCTCCATGACCCTTTTCTAAAATGCTACATGTCTGTGAAATCACAAAGCTCCATGCCCCCTGTCCTCACAAGTCTCCATGACTCTTGTCATCACAATGCTCCATGACCCTTGTCATCACAATGCTCCATGATCCTTGTAATCAAAATGCTCCTTGACCCTTTCTTCACAATGTTACAGTACTCCTTTCTTCACAATGCTCCATGCCGCTGGTCACCACAATGCTCCATGACTTCTGTCATCACAATGCTCCATGTCCCTTGTCATTAAAATGCCCCATGACCCCTGTCATCCCAATGCTCCATAGCACTTTTCATCACAATGCTACATGACCACTTTTACCAAAATATTCCATGACCACTTTAATCACAGTGCTCCATGACCACTTTCATCACAATGCCCCATGACCCCTGTAATCAAAATGCTCCATGGCTCTTGTCACCACAATGCACCAGGACCCGTCATCCCAATTCTCCATGGCCCTTGTCATCACAATGCTCCATGGCCCTTGTCTTCAGAATGATCCAGAGCCTTAGTGCTTGAGTTGGGAGTAGTGTCATTGCCTCAGTTAGGGACACTGTCATTGCCTGAATTGGGAGTAGTGTCAGAGCCTTAGTTAGGGACAGCGCCAGGGCGAGTTGGGAGTAGTACCAGTGCCTTAGTTAGGGACAGCACCAGTGCTTGCGTTGGGAGTAGTGTCAGGGCCATAGTTAGGGACAGTGTCAGTGGCTGAGATGGGAATAGTGTCAGGGCCTTAGTTACGGACATTGTCAGTGCCTAAGCTGGGATTTTGTCAGGGTCTTTATTGTGGACAGTGTCAGGCCCTGAGTTAAGAGTAGTGTCAAGGCCTTAATTTGGAAGAGTGTCAGTGTCTCAGTTTGGAGTAGTGTCAGACCCTTAGTTAGAAACAGCGTCAGTGCCTGAGTTGGGAGTAGTGACATGGCCTAAGTTATGCACAGTGTCAGTGTCTGAGTTAGGAATAGTCCCAGGACCTTAGTTAGGGACAGTGTCAGTGACTGTGTTAGGAATAGTGTCAGGGCCTAAGTTAGGAGTAGTCTGAGACCGGTAGTTAGGAACAGTGTCAGGGCCTGAGTTGTGAGTAGTTTCAGGGCCTTAGTTAGAGAAAGTGTCAGTGCCGGGTTTGGGAGTTATGTCAGGGCCTTAGTTAGGGACAGGGTCAGTGCCTGAGTTGGGAGTAGTGTCAGGGCCTAGTTAGGGACAGTGTCAGTGCCTGAGTTGGAAGTAGTGTCAGGGCATTAGGGACAGTGTCAGTGGCTGAGATGGGAGTAGTGTCAGGGTCTTAGTTAGGGAGAGTGTCAGTGCCTGAGTTGGGAATAGTCTCAGGGTCTTTTTTGGGGACAGCATCAGGGCATGAGTTAAAAGTAGTGTCAAGGCCTTAGTTAGGGAGACTGTCAGTGCCTGTGTTGGGAGTAATATCAAGCCCTTCGTTAGGGACAGTGTCAGGGTCTGAGGTAGAAGTAGTCTCAGGGCCTTAGTTAGGTAGCGTGTCAGTGCCTAAGTAAGTAGTAGTGTGAGGGCCTTAGTTAGGGACAGTGTCAATGCCTGTGTTGGGAGTTGTGTCAGAGACTTAGTAAGGGACAGCGTCAGTGCCTGCGTTGGGAGTAGTGTCAGGGCCTTACTTAGGGACAGCGTCAGTGCCTGAGTTAGGAGTAGTGTGATGGCCGTAGTTAGGGACACTCTCAGTGCCAGAGTTGGGGGTAGTGGCAGGCCTTTGTTAGGGACTGTGCCAGGGCCTGAGTTAAGAGTAGTGTCAAGTCCTTAGTTAGGGACAGTGTTAGTGCCTGAGTTGAGAGTAATGTCAGGGCCTTAGTTAGGGACAATGTCAGTGCCTAGTTTGGGAGTAGTGTCAGGGCCTTAGTTAGGGACAGTGTCAGTGCCTGAGTTGGGAGTACTGTCAGGGCGTATTTAGGGACAGTCTCAATGCCTATTTTGGGAGTAGTGTCACGGCCTTAGTGACATTATCAGTGCCTGAGTAGGGAGTAGTGTCCGGGCCTTAGTTAGGGACAGTGTCAGTTGCTTAGTTAGGAGTAGCGTCACGGCCTAAGTTAGGGCCAGTGTCAGTGCCTGAGTCAGGAGTAGAGTCAGGGCCTAAGTTAGGGACAGTGTCATTGCTGGAGATAGGAGTAGTGTCAGGGCCTTAGTTACGGACATTGTCATGCCATGATTTAGGAGTTGTGTTAGGGCGTGAGCTATGAATAGTGTCAGGGCCTTAGTTAGTGACAGTGTCAGTGCTGAGTTTGGAGTAGTATCAGGGCCTTAGTTAGAGACAGTGTCAGGGCCTGAGTTAGGTGTATGTCAGGGCCTTAGTTAGGGACAGCGTCAGTGCCTGATTTAGGAGTAGTGTCAGAGGCTTTGTTAGGGACAGTGTCAGGGCCTGAGTTAAGAGTAGTGTCACAGCTTTAGTTAGGACCAGTGTCAGGGCCTTAGTTAAGTCAGTCCAACATCAGCGCCTATGATAGGAATCAGATCAGGACCTGTGTTACAGGTAATGTCAGGGCCTTATTTAAGAACAGTGTCAGGGCCTGAGTCCTGACTTACTCCTTACTCTCCTCACTAAGGACTTTGGACACTACTGCTAATTCAGGCCCTGATAATGTCCCTAACTAATTCCCTGACACTTTCCCTGGCTAAGGCCCTGAACTTCTCCTACGTCAGGCACTGATACTGTCCCTAACAATGGCCCTGACACTACACCTAACTGAGGCCCCGACATGATACCTTACAAAGGCTTTGTTGCTAGTCCAAACTAAAGCCCTAAAATTGGTCCTAAATAAGGCCTTGACACTAATCCTAACTCAGGCCCTAAAACTGTCCCTAACTAAGGCCCTGATAGTATGCCTAACTCAGGTCCTCATACGATTCCTAACAATGGCTCTGATGCTAGTCCAAACTAAGGCCCTGAAATTGGTCCTAAATAAGGCCTTGACACTAATCCTAACTCAGGCCCTAGCACTGTCCCTAACTAGGTCTCAGACAGTACACTTAAATCAGACCCTGACACTGTCCCTAAGCAAGGCCCTGACACTACTCCTAACTCAGTCCCTTACACTGTACCTAACAAAGTCTCTGATGCTAGGCCTAACTCAGGCCCTGAAACCGTCTGTAACGAAGGCCCTGCTGCCATCACTATCAAAAGTCCTGACATTATTCTGAGCTACTATCCTGACCTATGTCTTTCCAAGGTCCTGAATCTGTCCCAAAGTAAGCCCTGACGCTGTCCCTAAGTGAAGACCTGAGGCTGTCCCTAACTCAGGCCCTGAAGCTTTCCTGAACTGAAGCCTTGAAGCTGTGACTAATTCAGGGCCTGATCATGTACCTAACGAAGACCTTAATGCTGATCCAGCAAAGAGGCTGATGCTGCTCCAAAGTCATGCCCTGACAGTGTGTCCAGCTAAGGGCCTGATGCTAAGCCTCACTCAGGCCCTGTCACTCTGCCTAAGTCAGGCCCTGACACTGTCACTAACTAACGCCCTGACTCTACTCCTAATTCAGTCCCGTACATTGTATCCAACAAAGACTCTGATGCTAGTCGTAACTCAGGGCCTGACACTGTCTCTAACTAAGGGCTGCTGCCATCAACATCTAAAGTCCTGACATTATCTGGAGCTAATACCCTGACCCATGTCTTACCAAGGTCCTGAAACTGTCCCAAAGTAAGCCCTGACGCTGTCCCTAAGTGAGGCCCTGAAGCTTTCCCTAACTAACTCATGCCTTGATGCTGTCACTAACTCAGACCCTGATGATGTCTTTAACTAAGACCCTAAGGCTGATCCAACAGAGGCCCTGATGCTGCTCCTAAGTCATGCCCCGATAGTGTCCCCCACTAAGTGTCTGATGCTAGGCCTCACTCAGACCCTAACGGTCTCCCTAAGTCAGACTCTGATGCTGTCCCTACCTGAAGCCCTAACACTGGTTCTGAATAAGGCCCTGAGAGTCTCCGTAACAAAGGTCTTCACACTATCCTTAGGTCATTTCCTGACACTATCCCTAGATGTTAAACTGACACGGCCACTAGATAATGTCCTGCCTCTTATGCTAACTGAAGTCCTTAGGCTGTGCCTACCTCAGGCACTGAATTTAGTCCCAAGACCATGAAACTGTCCCGAACTAAGGCCTAGATGCTCGCCCTACATCCGGCCCTGACACTGTCCCTAACTAAGGCCCTAACACTATTGCTAACTGAGGATCTGACACTGGACCTATCAGAGGCCCGCTACTCCTAACTAACGCCTTGGAACTTTCCCTAACGTAGGCGCTGCTACCATCAATATCTAAAGTCCTGACATTATCCTGAGCTAATATCCTGACCCATGTCTTACCAAGGTCCTGAAACTCTCCCAACGTTAGCCCTGACACTGTCCCTAAGTGAGGCCCTGAGGCTGTCCCTCACAGAGGTCCTGATAATGTCTTTAACTAAACTCTAATGCTGATCTTACAGAGACCCTTATGTTGATCCTATGTCACGCCCTGACGCTGTCCGTAGCTAAGGCCCTGACTCTAGGCATCACTCAGGCCCTGTCGCTCTCCCTAAGTCAGGCTAAGACTCTGTCCCTACCTGAAGCCCTGACACTGGGCCTAAATTAGGCACTGATGCTCTAATTAGCTATGGTCTTGACACTATCCCTAGGTCATTTCCTGACACTATCCCTAGATCTTAACCTAAACTTGTCTTTAGCTATTGTCGAGCCTCTTATGCTAACTAAATCTCTGATGCTGTCTCTAACTATGTGCCTGAAATTAGTCCCGAGGCCGTCAACCTGTCCCTAACTGAGGTTGGAGGCTCACCCTAACTGAGGCGCTGACACTGTCCCTAACTAAAGCCCTGACACCGTACTTTACAAGGGCTCTGATGCTAGTCCTAACTCAGGCCCTGACACTGTCTCTAAGTAAGGCTCAGAATTTGCCCCTAATATAGGCCCTGCTGTCAGCAATAACTAAAAACTGGACACTAGCCTGAGTTAATATCCTGACATATTTCTCACCAAGGTCCTGACACTGTCCCTAAGAAAGCCCTGTCGCTGTCCCTATGTTAAGAACTGAGGCTGCCCCTAACTCAGGCCCTGAAGTTTTCCCTAACTGAGGCCTTGAAGCTGTGACTAAGTCAGGCCCTGATCATATCTGTAACAAAGATGCTAAGGCTGATCCAACAGAGGCGCTGATTCTGTTCCTAAGTCATGCCCTGACAGTGTCCTCAGCTAAGGGCCTGACGCTAGGCCTCACTCAGGCCCTGTCGCTCTCCCTAAGTCAGGCTCTGATGCTGTCCCTACCCGAAGCCCTGACACTGGTTCTAAATAAGGATCTGATAGTCTCAGTAACTAAGGTTTTGACACTATGCTTAGGTCCTTTCCTGACACTATCCCTAGACCATAACCTGACCCTGTCCCTAGCAAATGTCGTGCCTCTTATGCTAACTACAGCCCTGCTGCTGTCCTTAACTAAGGGCCTAAAATTACTCTCGAGGCTGTGACCCTGTCCGTACCTAAGGCCTCGATGTTCGTCCTAATTCAGGGCCTGACACTGTCCCTAACTAAGGCCCTGCTGTCAACAATATCTAAAGTCCTGACACTATCCTGAGCTAATTTCTTTTTTTTTTTAATTTTATTTATTTATTTATTTATTTATTTATTTATTTATTTATGTATTTATGGCTCTGTTGGGTCTTGGTTTCTGTGTGAGGGCTTTCTCTAGTTGCGGCAAGTGGGGACCACTCTTCATCGCGGTTCGCGGCCCTCTCACTATCGTGGCCTCTCCCGTTGCGGAGCACAGGCTCCAGACGCGCAGGCTCAGCAATTGTGGCTCACGGGCTTAGTCGCTCCGCGGCATGTGGGATCTTCCCAGACCAGGGCTCGAACCCGTGTCCCCTGCATTGGCAGGCAGATTCTCAACCACTGCGCCACCTGGGAAGCCCCTGAGCTAATTTCTTGACCCATCTCTTACCAAGGTCCTGAAACTGTCCCCAAGAATGCCCTGATGCTGTCTTTAAGTGAGGCCTTGAGGCTGTCCCTAACAGAGGCCCTGATAATATCTTTAACATAGCCCCTGAGGCTGATCCTTCCGTGGCTCTTATGCTGCTCCTAAGTCATGCCCTGACACTGTCTCTAGCTAAGGCCCTGTCGCTAGGCCTCACTCAGGCCCTGTCTCACTTCCTAAGTCAGGCTCTGACGCTGTTCCTACCCGAAGCCCTGACACTCACTGCTCCTAAATTAGGTCCTGATGTGCTAAGTAACTAAGGTCTTGACACTATCCCTAGGTCATTTCCTGACACTCTCCCTAGACCTTAACCTAACCTTCTCTTTAGCTAATGTCGAGATTAGCTAAAGAGATTCTTTGGAACGAGATTCTTTCATCTTCTGAATAGAGTTTTCTTCAAAACATAATTTTTATAGTGTTACTAACTTTAAACAAAATGTACTCAACTGCTGTGGAATATTCCTTCATAGGAGCGTGCATGGTTCACTTCTGCATCTGCTTGTGGTGGTGTTCAGGTTGCTTTCAGCTGGAGATCCCCTTATGCTAGCTAAATCCCTGATTCTGTCCCTAAATGAGGCCCTGAATTTCGGTCCGAGGCCGTGAACCTGTCCCTAACTGAGGCCTGGAAGCTCGTCCTAATGCAGGCCCTGACACTGTCCCTGACTAAGGCTCTGACACTACACCTAACTCAGTCACTGACACTGTACCTAAGAAAGGCTCTGATGCTAGTCCTAACTTAGGCCCTGACACTGCCTCTAACTAAGGCCCTGCTGCCGTCAATATCTGAACACCTGTTATTATCCTGAGCTAATAGCCTGACCCATGTCTTACCAAGGTCCTGAAACTTTCCCAAAGTAAGCCCTGACGCTGTCCCTAAGTAAGGCCTTGAGGCTATCCCTAACGGAGGCCCTGATAATAGCTTTAACGAAGACCCTAATGCTGATCCTACAGAGGCCTTTATGCTGCTCCTAAGTCATGCCCTGATACTGTCCCTTACTCAGGCCCTAAAGATAGGCCCCACTTAGGCCCTGTTGCTGTACCTTAGTTAGGCTCTGATGCAGTCCGTACATCAAGCCCTGGCGCTGGTCCTGATTAAGGCGCTCATGCTGCTGCTAACTAAGGCCCTGATGCTCTCAATAACTAAGGTCTTCTCGTTATCCCTTGGTCATTTCCTTTCACTATCTCTGGCCTGGGACCTGACTCTGTCCCGAGATAATCTCCTGCATCTTATGCTAACTGAAACCCTAATGCTCTCCCTAACTAAGGCCCTGTCTACTCCTAACTAAGGCCATGACACTGAATCCAACAAAGGCCCGGAATCTGTCCTTAATATAGGCCCTGCTGCCAGCAAGAACTAAAATCCTGACACTCTCCTGACCTAATATCCTGACTCATTTCTAACCAAGGTCCTGACACTGTCCCTAAGAAAGCTCTGTCGCTGTCTTTAAGTGAAAACTTGAGGCTGTCTGTAACTCAGACCCTGACTCTTTCCCTAACTGAGGCCTTGACGCTGTGACTAACTAGGGCTCTGGTCATGTCTTTAACTAAGAGCCTAAAGCTGATCCAAAAAAGGCACTGATGCTGCTCCTAAATCATTCCCTGACAGTGTCCCCAGCTAAGGGCCTGACATTAGGCCTCACTCAGGCCCTGTCGCTCTCCCTAAGTCAGGCCCTGATGCTGTGCCTACCTGAAGCCCTAACGCTGCTTCTGAATAAGTCCCTGAAAGTCTCAGTAACAAAGGTCTTCACACTATCCTTAGGTCATTTCCTGACACGATTCCAAGCCTTTACCCTAACCCTGTACCGAGCTAATGTCCTACCTCTTATGCTAACTAAAGACCTTATGCTGTGCCTAATTCAGGCACTGAATTTAGTCCCAAGGCCGCTAGACTGTCCCTAACTCGGCTCGATGCCCTTATCGTCACAATGTTCCATGACCACTGTCATCACAATGCTCCACGCCCTTGTCATCACAATGCTCCATAACCCCTGTCATCACAATGCTCCATGACCTTTGTCATCGCAATGCTACATGCCACTGTCATCACAATGCTCCATGCCCTTATCATCACAATGCTCCATGACCCCTTTCATGACCATGCTCCATGACCCTTTTCTAAAATGCTACATGTCTGTGAAATCACAAAGCTCCATGCCCCCTGTCCTCACAAGTCTCCATGACTCTTGTCATCACAATGCTCCATGACCCTTGTCATCACAATGCTCCATGATCCTTGTAATCAAAATGCTCCTTGACCCTTTCTTCACAATGTTACAGTACTCCTTTCTTCACAATGCTCCATGCCGCTGGTCACCACAATGCTCCATGACTTCTGTCATCACAATGCTCCATGTCCCTTGTCATTAAAATGCCCCATGACCCCTGTCATCCCAATGCTCCATAGCACTTTTCATCACAATGCTACATGACCACTTTTACCAAAATATTCCATGACCACTTTAATCACAGTGCTCCATGACCACTTTCATCACAATGCCCCATGACCCCTGTAATCAAAATGCTCCATGGCTCTTGTCACCACAATGCACCAGGACCCGTCATCCCAATTCTCCATGGCCCTTGTCATCACAATGCTCCATGGCCCTTGTCTTCACAATGATCCAGAGCCTTAGTGCTTGAGTTGGGAGTAGTGTCATTGCCTCAGTTAGGGACACTGTCATTGCCTGAATTGGGAGTAGTGTCAGAGCCTTAGTTAGGGACAGCGCCAGGGCGAGTTGGGAGTAGTACCAGTGCCTTAGTTAGGGACAGCACCAGTGCTTGCGTTGGGAGTAGTGTCAGGGCCATAGTTAGGGACAGTGTCAGTGGCTGAGATGGGAATAGTGTCAGGGCCTTAGTTACGGACATTGTCAGTGCCTAAGCTGGGATTTTGTCAGGGTCTTTATTGTGGACAGTGTCAGGCCCTGAGTTAAGAGTAGTGTCAAGGCCTTAATTTGGAAGAGTGTCAGTGTCTCAGTTTGGAGTAGTGTCAGACCCTTAGTTAGAAACAGCGTCAGTGCCTGAGTTGGGAGTAGTGACATGGCCTAAGTTATGCACAGTGTCAGTGTCTGAGTTAGGAATAGTCTCAGGACCTTAGTTAGGGACAGTGTCAGTGACTGTGTTAGGAATAGTGTCAGGGCCTAAGTTAGGAGTAGTCTGAGACCGGTAGTTAGGAACAGTGTCAGGGCCTGAGTTGTGAGTAGTTTCAGGGCCTTAGTTAGAGAAAGTGTCAGTGCCGGGTTTGGGAGTTATGTCAGGGCCTTAGTTAGGGACAGTGTCAGTGCCTGAGTTGGGAGTAGTGTCAGGGCCTAGTTAGGGACAGGGTCAGTGTCTGAGTTGGGAGTAGTTTCAGGGCCTTAGTTAGAGAAAGTGTCAGTGCCGGAGTTGGGAGTTATGTCAGGGCCTTAGTTAGGGACAGGGTCAGTGCCTGAGTTGGGAGTAGTGTCAGGGCCTAGTTAGGGACAGTGTCAGTGCCTGAGTTGGAAGTAGTGTCAGGGCATTAGGGACAGTGTCAGTGGCTGAGATGGGAGTAGTGTCAGGGTCTTAGTTAGGGAGAGTGTCAGTGCCTGAGTTGGGAATAGTCTCAGGGTCTTTTTTGGGGACAGCATCAGGGCATGAGTTAAAAGTAGTGTCAAGGCCTTAGTTAGGGAGAGTGTCAGTGCCTGTGTTGGGAGTAATATCAAGCCCTTCGTTAGGGACAGTGTCAGGGTCTGAGGTAGAAGTAGTCTCAGGGCCTTAGTTAGGTAGCGTGTCAGTGCCTAAGTAAGTAGTAGTGTGAGGGCCTTAGTTAGGGACAGTGTCAATGCCTGTGTTGGGAGTTGTGTCAGAGACTTAGTAAGGGACAGCGTCAGTGCCTGCGTTGGGAGTAGTGTCAGGGCCTTACTTAGGGACAGCGTCAGTGCCTGAGTTAGGAGTAGTGTGATGGCCGTAGTTAGGGACACTCTCAGTGCCAGAGTTGGGGGTAGTGGCAGGCCTTTGTTAGGGACTGTGCCAGGGCCTGAGTTAAGAGTAGTGTCAAGTCCTTAGTTAGGGACAGTGTTAGTGCCTGAGTTGAGAGTAATGTCAGGGCCTTAGTTAGGGACAATGTCAGTGCCTAGTTTGGGAGTAGTGTCAGGGCCTTAGTTAGGGACAGTGTCAGTGCCTGAGTTGGGAGTACTGTCAGGGCGTATTTAGGGACAGTCTCAATGCCTATTTTGGGAGTAGTGTCACGGCCTTAGTGACATTATCAGTGCCTGAGTAGGGAGTAGTGTCCGGGCCTTAGTTAGGGACAGTGTCAGTTGCTTAGTTAGGAGTAGCGTCACGGCCTAAGTTAGGGCCAGTGTCAGTGCCTGAGTCAGGAGTAGAGTCAGGGCCTAAGTTAGGGACAGTGTCATTGCTGGAGATAGGAGTAGTGTCAGGGCCTTAGTTACGGACATTGTCATGCCATGATTTAGGAGTTGTGTTAGGGCGTGAGCTATGAATAGTGTCAGGGCCTTAGTTAGTGACAGTGTCAGTGCTGAGTTTGGAGTAGTATCAGGGCCTTAGTTAGAGACAGTGTCAGGGCCTGAGTTAGGTGTATGTCAGGGCCTTAGTTAGGGACAGCGTCAGTGCCTGATTTAGGAGTAGTGTCAGAGGCTTTGTTAGGGACAGTGTCAGGGCCTGAGTTAAGAGTAGTGTCACAGCTTTAGTTAGGACCAGTGTCAGGGCCTTAGTTCAGTCAGTCCAACATCAGCGCCTATGATAGGAATCAGATCAGGACCTGTGTTACAGGTAATGTCAGGGCCTTATTTAAGAACAGTGTCAGGGCCTGAGTCCTGACTTACTCCTTACTCTCCTCACTAAGGACTTTGGACACTACTGCTAATTCAGGCCCTGATAATGTCCCTAACTAATTCCCTGACACTTTCCCTGGCTAAGGCCCTGAACTTCTCCTACGTCAGGCACTGATACTGTCCCTAACAATGGCCCTGACACTACACCTAACTGAGGCCCCGACATGATACCTTACAAAGGCTTTGTTGCTAGTCCAAACTAAAGCCCTAAAATTGGTCCTAAATAAGGCCTTGACACTAATCCTAACTCAGGCCCTAAAACTGTCCCTAACTAAGGCCCTGATAGTATGCCTAACTCAGGTCCTCATACGATTCCTAACAATGGCTCTGATGCTAGTCCAAACTAAGGCCCTGAAATTGGTCCTAAATAAGGCCTTGACACTAATCCTAACTCAGGCCCTAGCACTGTCCCTAACTAGGTCTCAGACAGTACACTTAAATCAGACCCTGACACTGTCCCTAAGCAAGGCCCTGACACTACTCCTAACTCAGTCCCTTACACTGTACCTAACAAAGTCTCTGATGCTAGGCCTAACTCAGGCCCTGAAACCGTCTGTAACGAAGGCCCTGCTGCCATCACTATCAAAAGTCCTGACATTATTCTGAGCTACTATCCTGACCTATGTCTTTCCAAGGTCCTGAATCTGTCCCAAAGTAAGCCCTGACGCTGTCCCTAAGTGAAGACCTGAGGCTGTCCCTAACTCAGGCCCTGAAGCTTTCCTGAACTGAAGCCTTGAAGCTGTGACTAATTCAGGGCCTGATCATGTACCTAACGAAGACCTTAATGCTGATCCAGCAAAGAGGCTGATGCTGCTCCAAAGTCATGCCCTGACAGTGTGTCCAGCTAAGGGCCTGATGCTAAGCCTCACTCAGGCCCTGTCACTCTGCCTAAGTCAGGCCCTGACACTGTCACTAACTAACGCCCTGACTCTACTCCTAATTCAGTCCCGTACATTGTATCCAACAAAGACTCTGATGCTAGTCGTAACTCAGGGCCTGACACTGTCTCTAACTAAGGGCTGCTGCCATCAACATCTAAAGTCCTGACATTATCTGGAGCTAATACCCTGACCCATGTCTTACCAAGGTCCTGAAACTGTCCCAAAGTAAGCCCTGACGCTGTCCCTAAGTGAGGCCCTGAAGCTTTCCCTAACTAACTCATGCCTTGATGCTGTCACTAACTCAGACCCTGATCATGTCTTTAACTAAGACCCTAAGGCTGATCCAACAGAGGCCCTGATGCTGCTCCTAAGTCATGCCCCGATAGTGTCCCCCACTAAGTGTCTGATGCTAGGCCTCACTCAGACCCTAACGGTCTCCCTAAGTCAGACTCTGATGCTGTCCCTACCTGAAGCCCTAACACTGGTTCTGAATAAGGCCCTGAGAGTCTCCGTAACAAAGGTCTTCACACTATCCTTAGGTCATTTCCTGACACTATCCCTAGATGTTAAACTGACACGGCCACTAGATAATGTCCTGCCTCTTATGCTAACTGAAGTCCTTAGGCTGTGCCTACCTCAGGCACTGAATTTAGTCCCAAGACCATGAAACTGTCCCGAACTAAGGCCTAGATGCTCGCCCTACATCCGGCCCTGACACTGTCCCTAACTAAGGCCCTAACACTATTGCTAACTGAGGATCTGACACTGGACCTATCAGAGGCCCGCTACTCCTAACTAACGCCTTGGAACTTTCCCTAACGTAGGCGCTGCTACCATCAATATCTAAAGTCCTGACATTATCCTGAGCTAATATCCTGACCCATGTCTTACCAAGGTCCTGAAACTCTCCCAACGTTAGCCCTGACACTGTCCCTAAGTGAGGCCCTGAGGCTGTCCCTCACAGAGGTCCTGATAATGTCTTTAACTAAACTCTAATGCTGATCTTACAGAGACCCTTATGTTGATCCTATGTCACGCCCTGACGCTGTCCGTAGCTAAGGCCCTGACTCTAGGCATCACTCAGGCCCTGTCGCTCTCCCTAAGTCAGGCTAAGACTCTGTCCCTACCTGAAGCCCTGACACTGGGCCTAAATTAGGCACTGATGCTCTAATTAGCTATGGTCTTGACACTATCCCTAGGTCATTTCCTGACACTATCCCTAGATCTTAACCTAAACTTGTCTTTAGCTATTGTCGAGCCTCTTATGCTAACTAAATCTCTGATGCTGTCTCTAACTATGTGCCTGAAATTAGTCCCGAGGCCGTCAACCTGTCCCTAACTGAGGTTGGAGGCTCACCCTAACTGAGGCGCTGACACTGTCCCTAACTAAAGCCCTGACACCGTACTTTACAAGGGCTCTGATGCTAGTCCTAACTCAGGCCCTGACACTGTCTCTAAGTAAGGCTCAGAATTTGCCCCTAATATAGGCCCTGCTGTCAGCAATAACTAAAAACTGGACACTAGCCTGAGTTAATATCCTGACATATTTCTCACCAAGGTCCTGACACTGTCCCTAAGAAAGCCCTGTCGCTGTCCCTATGTTAAGAACTGAGGCTGCCCCTAACTCAGGCCCTGAAGCTTTCCCTAACTGAGGCCTTGAAGCTGTGACTAAGTCAGGCCCTGATCATATCTGTAACAAAGATGCTAAGGCTGATCCAACAGAGGCGCTGATTCTGTTCCTAAGTCATGCCCTGACAGTGTCCTCAGCTAAGGGCCTGACGCTAGGCCTCACTCAGGCCCTGTCGCTCTCCCTAAGTCAGGCTCTGATGCTGTCCCTACCCGAAGCCCTGACACTGGTTCTAAATAAGGATCTGATAGTCTCAGTAACTAAGGTTTTGACACTATGCTTAGGTCCTTTCCTGACACTATCCCTAGACCATAACCTGACCCTGTCCCTAGCAAATGTCGTGCCTCTTATGCTAACTACAGCCCTGCTGCTGTCCTTAACTAAGGGCCTAAAATTACTCTCGAGGCTGTGACCCTGTCCGTACCTAAGGCCTCGATGTTCGTCCTAATTCAGGGCCTGACACTGTCCCTAACTAAGGCCCTGCTGTCAACAATATCTAAAGTCCTGACACTATCCTGAGCTAATTTCTTTTTTTTTTTAATTTTATTTATTTATTTATTTATTTATTTATGTATTTATGGCTCTGTTGGGTCTTGGTTTCTGTGTGAGGGCTTTCTCTAGTTGCGGCAAGTGGGGACCACTCTTCATCGCGGTTCGCGGCCCTCTCACTATCGTGGCCTCTCCCGTTGCGGAGCACAGGCTCCAGACGCGCAGGCTCAGCAATTGTGGCTCACGGGCTTAGTCGCTCCGCGGCATGTGGGATCTTCCCAGACCAGGGCTCGAACCCGTGTCCCCTGCATTGGCAGGCAGATTCTCAACCACTGCGCCACCTGGGAAGCCCCTGAGCTAATTTCTTGACCCATCTCTTACCAAGGTCCTGAAACTGTCCCCAAGAATGCCCTGATGCTGTCTTTAAGTGAGGCCTTGAGGCTGTCCCTAACAGAGGCCCTGATAATATCTTTAACATAGCCCCTGAGGCTGATCCTTCCGTGGCTCTTATGCTGCTCCTCAGTCATGCCCTGACACTGGCTCTAGCTAAGGCCCTGTCGCTAGGCCTCACTCAGGCCCTGTCTCACTTCCTAAGTCAGGCTCTGACGCTGTTCCTACCCGAAGCCCTGACACTCACTGCTCCTAAATTAGGTCCTGATGTGCTAAGTAACTAAGGTCTTGACACTATCCCTAGGTCATTTCCTGACACTCTCCCTAGACCTTAACCTAACCTTCTCTTTAGCTAATGTCGAGATTAGCTAAAGAGATTCTTTAGAACGAGATTCTTTCATCTTCTGAATAGAGTTTTCTTCAAAACATAATTTTTATAGTGTTACTAACTTTAAACAAAATGTACTCAACTGCTGTGGAATATTCCTTCATAGGAGCGTGCATGGTTCACTTCTGCATCTGCTTGTGGTGGTGTTCAGGTTGCTTTCAGCTGGAGATCCCCTTATGCTAGCTAAATCCCTGATTCTGTCCCTAAATGAGGCCCTGAATTTCGGTCCGAGGCCGTGAACCTGTCCCTAACTGAGGCCTGGAAGCTCGTCCTAATGCAGGCCCTGACAGTGTCCCTAACTAAGGCTCTGACACTACACCTAACTCAGTCACTGACACTGTACCTAAGAAAGGCTCTGATGCTAGTCCTAACTTAGGCCCTGACACTGCCTCTAACTAAGGCCCTGCTGCCGTCAATATCTGAACACCTGATATTATCCTGAGCTAATAGCCTGACCCATGTCTTACCAAGGTCCTGAAACTTTCCCAAAGTAAGCCCTGACGCTGTCCCTAAGTGAGGCCTTGAGGCTATCCCTAACGTAGGCCCTGATAATAGCTTTAACGAAGACCCTAATGCTGATCCTACAGAGGCCTTTATGCTGCTCCTAAGTCATGCCCTGATACTGTCCCTTACTCAGGCCCTAAAGATAGGCCCCACTTAGGCCCTGTTGCTGTACCTTAGTTAGGCTCTGATGCAGTCCGTACATCAAGCCCTGGCGCTGGTCCTGATTAAGGCGCTCATGCTGCTGCTAACTAAGGCCCTGATGCTCTCAATAACTAAGGTCTTCTCGTTATCCCTTGGTCATTTCCTTTCACTATCTCTGGCCTGGGACCTGACTCTGTCCCGAGATAATCTCCTGCATCTTATGCTAACTGAAACCCTAATGCTCTCCCTAACTAAGGCCCTGTCTACTCCTAACTAAGGCCATGACACTGAATCTAACAAAGGCCCGGAATCTGTCCTTAATATAGGCCCTGCTGCCAGCAAGAACTAAAATCCTGACACTCTCCTGACCTAATATCCTGACTCATTTCTAACCAAGGTCCTGACACTGTCCCTAAGAAAGCTCTGTCGCGGTCTTTAAGTGAAAACTTGAGGCTGTCTGTAACTCAGACCCTGAATCTTTCCCTAAATGAGGCCTTGACTCTGTGACTAACTAGGGCTCCGGTCATGTCTTTAACTAAGAGCCTAAAGCTGATCCAAAAAAGGCACTGATGCTGCTCCTAAATCATTCCCTGACAGTGTCCCCAGCTAAGGGCCTGACATTAGGCCTCACTCAGGCCCTGTCGCTCTCCCTAAGTCAGGCCCTGATGCTGTGCCTACCTGAAGCCCTAACGCTGCTTCTGAATAAGTCCCTGAAAGTCTCAGTAACAAAGGTCTTCACACTATCCTTAGGTCATTTCCTGACACGATTCCAAGCCTTTACCCTAACCCTGTCCCGAGCTAATGTCCTACCTCTTATGCTAACTAAAGACCTTATGCTGTGCCTAATTCAGGCACTGAATTTAGTCCCAAGGCCGCTAGACTGTCCCTAACTCGGCTCGATGCCCTTATCGTCACAATGTTCCATGACCACTGTCATCACAATGCTCCACCCCCTTGTCATCACAATGCTCCATAACCCCTGTCATCACAATGCTCCATGACCTTTGTCATCGCAATGCTCCATGCCACTGTCATCACAATGCTCCATGCCCTTATCATCACAATGCTCCATGACCCCTTTCATGACCATGCTCCATGACCCTTTTCTAAAATGCTACATGTCTGTAAAATCACAAAGCTCCATGCCCCCTGTCCTCACAAGTCTCCATGACTCTTGTCATCACAATGCTCCATGACCCTTGTCATCACAATGCTCCATGATCCTTGTAATCAAAATGCTCCTTGACCCTTTCTTCACAATGTTACAGTACTCCTTTCTTCACAATGCTCCATGCCGCTGGTCACCACAATGCTCCATGACTTCTGTCATCACAATGCTCCATGTCCCTTGTCATTAAAATGCCCCATGACCCCTGTCATCCCAATGCTCCATAGCACTTTTCATCACAATGCTACATGACCACTTTTACCAAAATATTCCATGACCACTTTAATCACAGTGCTCCATGACCACTTTCATCACAATGCCCCATGACCCCTGTAATCAAAATGCTCCATGGCCCTTGTCACCACAATGCAGCAGGACCCGTCATCCCAATTCTCCATGGCCCTTGTCATCACAATGCTCCATGGCCCTTGTCATCACAATGATCCAGAGCCTTAGTGCTTGAGTTGGGAGTAGTGTCATTGCCTCAGTTAGGGACACTGTCATTGCCTGAATTGGGAGTAGTGTCAGAGCCTTAGTTAGGGACAGCGCCAGGGCGAGTTGGGAGTAGTGCCAGTGCCTTAGTTAGGGACAGCACCAGTGCTTGCGTTGGGAGTAGTGTCAGGGCCATAGTTAGGGACAGTGTCAGTGGCTGAGATGGGAATAGTGTCAGGGCCTTAGTTACGGACATTGTCAGTGCCTAAGTTGGGATTTTTGTCAGGGTCTTTATTATGGACAGTGTCAGGCCCTGAGTTAAGAGTAGTGTCAAGGCCTTAATTTGGAAGAGTGTCAGTGTCTCAGTTTGGAGTAGTGTCAGACCCTTAGTTAGAAACAGCGTCAGTGCCTGAGTTGGGAGTAGTGACATGGCCTAAGTTATGCACAGTGTCAGTGTCTGAGTTAGGAATAGTCTCAGGACCTTAGTTAGGGACAGTGTCAGTGACTGTGTTAGGAATAGTGTCAGGGCCTAAGTTAGGAGTAGTCTGAGACCGGTAGTTAGGAACAGTGTCAGGGCCTGAGTTGTGAGTAGTTTCAGGGCCTTAGTTAGAGAAAGTGTCAGTGCCGGGTTTGGGAGTTATGTCAGGGCCTTAGTTAGGGACAGTGTCAGTGCCTGAGTTGGGAGTAGTGTCAGGGCCTAGTTAGGGACAGGGTCAGTGTCTGAGTTGGGAGTAGTTTCAGGGCCTTAGTTAGAGAAAGTGTCAGTGCCGGAGTTGGGAGTTATGTCAGGGCCTTAGTTAGGGACAGGGTCAGTGCCTGAGTTGGGAGTAGTGTCAGGGCCTAGTTAGGGACAGTGTCAGTGCCTGAGTTGGAAGTAGTGTCAGGGCATTAGGGACAGTGTCAGTGGCTGAGATGGGAGTAGTGTCAGGGTCTTAGTTAGGGAGAGTGTCAGTGCCTGAGTTGGGAATAGTCTCAGGGTCGTTTTTGGGGACAGCATCAGGGCATGAGTTAAAAGTAGTGTCAAGGCCTTAGTTAGGGAGAGTGTCAGTGCCTGTGTTGGGAGTAATATCAAGCCCTTCGTTAGGGACAGTGTCAGGGTCTGAGGTAGAAGTAGTCTCAGGGCCTTAGTTAGGTAGCGTGTCAGTGCCTAAGTAAGTAGTAGTGTGAGGGCCTTAGTTAGGGACAGTGTCAATGCCTGTGTTGGGAGTTGTGTCAGAGACTTAGTAAGGGACAGCGTCAGTGCCTGCATTGGGAGTAGTGTCAGGGCCTTACTTAGGGACAGCGTCAGTGCCTGAGTTAGGAGTAGTGTGATGGCCGTAGTTAGGGACACTCTCAGTGCCAGAGTTGGGGGTAGTGGCAGGCCTTTGTTAGGGACTGTGCCAGGGCCTGAGTTAAGAGTAGTGTCAAGTCCTTAGTTAGGGACAGTGTTAGTGCCTGAGTTGAGAGTAATGTCAGGGCCTTAGTTAGGGACAATGTCAGTGCCTAGTTTGGGAGTAGTGTCAGGGCCTTAGTTAGGGACAGTGTCAGTGCCTGAGTTGGGATTACTGTCAGGGCGTATTTAGGGACAGTCTCAATGCCTATTTTGGGAGTAGTGTCACGGCCTTAGTGACATTATCAGTGCCTGAGTAGGGAGTAGTGTCCGGGCCTTAGTTAGGGACACTGTCAGTTGCTTAGTTAGGTGTAGCGTCACGGCCTAAGTTAGGGCTAGTGTCAGTGCCTGAGTCAGGAGTAGAGTCTGGGCCTAAGTTAGGGACAGTGTCATTGCTTGAGATAGGAGTAGTGTCAGGGCCTTAGTTACGGACATTGTCATGCCATGACTTAGGAGTTGTGTTAGGGCGTGAGCTATGAATAGTGTCAGGGCCTTAGTTAGTGACAGTGTCAGTGCTGAGTTTGGAGTAGTATCAGGGCCTTAGTTAGAGACAGTGTCAGGGCCTGAGTTAGGTGTATGTCAGGGCCTTAGTTAGGGACAGCGTCAGTGCCTGATTTAGGAGTAGTGTCAGAGGCTTTGTTAGGGACAGTGTCAGGGCCTGAGTTAAGAGTAGTGTCACAGCTTTAGTTAGGACCAGTGTCAGGGCCTTAGTTCAGTCAGTCCAACATCAGCGCCTATGATAGGAATCAGATCAGGACCTGTGTTACAGGTAATGTCAGGGCCTTATTTAAGAACAGTGTCAGGGCCTGAGTCCTGACTTACTCCTTACTCTCCTCACTAAGGACTTTGGACACTACTGCTAATTCAGGCCCTGATAATGTCCCTAACTAATTCCCTGACACTTTCCCTGGCTAAGGCCCTGAACTTCTCCTACGTCAGGCACTGATACTGTCCCTAACAATGGCCCTGACACTACACCTAACTGAGGCCCCGACATGATACCTTACAAAGGCTTTGTTGCTAGTCCAAACTAAAGCCCTAAAATTGGTCCTAAATAAGGCCTTGACACTAATCCTAACTCAGGCCCTAAAACTGTCCCTAACTAAGGCCCTGATAGTGTGCCTAACTCAGGCCCTCATACGATTCCTAACAATGGCTCTGATGCTAGTCCAAACTAAGGCCCTGAAATTGGTCCTAAATAAGGCCTTGACACTAATCCTAACTCAGGCCCTAGCACTGTTCCTAACTAGGTCTCAGACAGTACACTTAAATCAGACCCTGACACTGTCCCTAAGCAAGGCCCTGACACTACTCCTAACTCAGTCCCTTACACTGTACCTAACAAAGTCTCTGATGCTAGGCCTAACTCAGGCCCTGAAACCGTCTGTAACGAAGGCCCTGCTGCCATCACTATCAAAAGTCCTGACATTATTCTGAGCTAATATAATGACCTATGTCTTTCCAAGGTCCTGAAACTGTCCCAAAGTAAGCCCTGACGCTGTCCCTAAGTGAAGACCTGAGGCTGTCCCTAACTCAGGCCCTGAAGCTTTCCTGAACTGAAGCCTTGAAGCTGTGATTAATTCAGGCCCTGATCATGTACCTAACGAAGACCTTAATGCTGATCCAGCAAAGAGGCTGATGCTGCTCCAAAGTCATGCCCTGACAGTGTGTCCAGCTAAGGGCCTGATGCTAAGCCTCACTCAGGCCCTGTCACTCTCCCTAAGTCAGGCCCTGACACTGTCACTAACTAAGGCCCTGACTCTACTCCTAATTCAGTCCCGTACATTTTATCCAACAAAGACTCTGATGCTAGTCGTAACTCAGGGCCTGACACTGTCTCTAACTAAGGGCTGCTGCCATCAACATCTAAAGTCCTGACATTATCTGGAGCTAATACCCTGACCCATGTCTTACCAAGGTCCTGAAACTGTCCCAAAGTAAGCCCTGACGCTGTCCCTAAGTGAGGCCCTGAAGCTTTCCCTAACTAACTCATGCCTTGATGCTGTCACTAACTCAGACCCTGATCATGTCTTTAACTAAGACCCTAAGGCTGATCCAACAGAGGCCCTGATGCTGCTCCTAAGTCATGCCCCGATAGTGTCCCCCACTAAGTGTCTGATGCTAGGCCTCACTCAGACCCTAACGGTCTCCCTAAGTCAGACTCTGATGCTGTCCCTACCTGAAGCCCTAACACTGGTTCTGAATAAGGCCCTGAGAGTCTCCGTAACAAAGGTCTTCACACTATCCTTAGGTCATTTCCTGACACTATCCCTAGATGTTAAACTGACACGGCCACTAGATAATGTCCTGCCTCTTATGCTAACTGAAGTCCTTAGGCTGTGCCTACCTCAGGCACTGAATTTAGTCCCAAGACCATGAAACTGTCCCGAACTAAGGCCTAGATGCTCGCCCTACATCCGGCCCTGACACTGTCCCTAACTAAGGCCCTAACACTATTGCTAACTGAGGATCTGACACTGGACCTATCAGAGGCCCGCTACTCCTAACTAACGCCTTGGAACTTTCCCTAACGTAGGCGCTGCTACCATCAATATCTAAAGTCCTGACATTATCCTGAGCTAATATCCTGACCCATGTCTTACCAAGGTCCTGAAACTCTCCCAACGTTAGCCCTGACACTGTCCCTAAGTGAGGCCCTGAGGCTGTCCCTCACAGAGGTCCTGATAATGTCTTTAACTAAACTCTAATGCTGATCTTACAGAGACCCTTATGTTGATCCTATGTCACGCCCTGACGCTGTCCGTAGCTAAGGCCCTGACTCTAGGCATCACTCAGGCCCTGTCGCTCTCCCTAAGTCAGGCTAAGACTCTGTCCCTACCTGAAGCCCTGACACTGGGCCTAAATTAGGCACTGATGCTCTAATTAGCTATGGTCTTGACACTATCCCTAGGTCATTTCCTGACACTATCCCTAGATCTTAACCTAAACTTGTCTTTAGCTATTGTCGAGCCTCTTATGCTAACTAAATCTCTGATGCTGTCTCTAACTATGTGCCTGAAATTAGTCCCGAGGCCGTCAACCTGTCCCTAACTGAGGTTGGAGGCTCACCCTAACTGAGGCGCTGACACTGTCCCTAACTAAAGCCCTGACACCGTACTTTACAAGGGCTCTGATGCTAGTCCTAACTCAGGCCCTGACACTGTCTCTAAGTAAGGCTCAGAATTTGCCCCTAATATAGGCCCTGCTGTCAGCAATAACTAAAAACTGGACACTAGCCTGAGTTAATATCCTGACATATTTCTCACCAAGGTCCTGACACTGTCCCTAAGAAAGCCCTGTCGCTGTCCCTATGTTAAGAACTGAGGCTGCCCCTAACTCAGGCCCTGAAGCTTTCCCTAACTGAGGCCTTGAAGCTGTGACTAAGTCAGGCCCTGATCATATCTGTAACAAAGATGCTAAGGCTGATCCAACAGAGGCGCTGATTCTGTTCCTAAGTCATGCCCTGACAGTGTCCTCAGCTAAGGGCCTGACGCTAGGCCTCACTCAGGCCCTGTCGCTCTCCCTAAGTCAGGCTCTGATGCTGTCCCTACCTGAAGCCCTGACACTGGTTCTAAATAAGGATCTGATAGTCTCAGTAACTAAGGTTTTGACACTATGCTTAGGTCCTTTCCTGACACTATCCCTAGACCATAACCTGACCCTGTCCCTAGCAAATGTCGTGCCTCTTATGCTAACTACAGCCCTGCTGCTGTCCTTAACTAAGGGCCTAAAATTACTCTCGAGGCTGTGACCCTGTCCGTCCCTAAGGCCTCGATGTTCGTCCTAATTCAGGGCCTGACACTGTCCCTAACTAAGGCCCTGCTGTCAACAATATCTAAAGTCCTGACACTATCCTGAGCTAATTTCTTTTTTTTTTAAATTTTATTTATTTATTTATTTATTTATTTATGTATTTATGGCTCTGTTGGGTCTTGGTTTCTGTGTGAGGGCTTTCTCTAGTTGCGGCAAGTGGGGACCACTCTTCATCGCGGTTCGCGGCCCTCTCACTATCGTGGCCTCTCCCGTTGCGGAGCACAGGCTCCAGACGCGCAGGCTCAGCAATTGTGGCTCACGGGCTTAGTCGCTCCGCGGCATGTGGGATCTTCCCAGACCAGGGCTCGAACCCGTGTCCCCTGCATTGGCAGGCAGATTCTCAACCACTGCGCCACCTGGGAAGCCCCTGAGCTAATTTCTTGACCCATCTCTTACCAAGGTCCTGAAACTGTCCCCAAGAATGCCCTGATGCTGTCTTTAAGTGAGGCCTTGAGGCTGTCCCTAACAGAGGCCCTGATAATATCTTTAACATAGCCCCTGAGGCTGATCCTTCCGTGGCTCTTATGCTGCTCCTCAGTCATGCCCTGACACTGGCTCTAGCTAAGGCCCTGTCGCTAGGCCTCACTCAGGCCCTGTCTCACTTCCTAAGTCAGGCTCTGACGCTGTTCCTACCCGAAGCCCTGACACTCACTGCTCCTAAATTAGGTCCTGATGTGCTAAGTAACTAAGGTCTTGACACTATCCCTAGGTCATTTCCTGACACTCTCCCTAGACCTTAACCTAACCTTCTCTTTAGCTAATGTCGAGATTAGCTAAAGAGATTCTTTAGAACGAGATTCTTTCATCTTCTGAATAGAGTTTTCTTCAAAACATAATTTTTATAGTGTTACTAACTTTAAACAAAATGTACTCAACTGCTGTGGAATATTCCTTCATAGGAGCGTGCATGGTTCACTTCTGCATCTGCTTGTGGTGGTGTTCAGGTTGCTTTCAGCTGGAGATCCCCTTATGCTAGCTAAATCCCTGATTCTGTCCCTAAATGAGGCCCTGAATTTCGGTCCGAGGCCGTGAACCTGTCCCTAACTGAGGCCTGGAAGCTCGTCCTAATGCAGGCCCTGACAGTGTCCCTAACTAAGGCTCTGACACTACACCTAACTCAGTCACTGACACTGTACCTAAGAAAGGCTCTGATGCTAGTCCTAACTTAGGCCCTGACACTGCCTCTAACTAAGGCCCTGCTGCCGTCAATATCTGAACACCTGATATTATCCTGAGCTAATAGCCTGACCCATGTCTTACCAAGGTCCTGAAACTTTCCCAAAGTAAGCCCTGACGCTGTCCCTAAGTGAGGCCTTGAGGCTATCCCTAACGTAGGCCCTGATAATAGCTTTAACGAAGACCCTAATGCTGATCCTACAGAGGCCTTTATGCTGCTCCTAAGTCATGCCCTGATACTGTCCCTTACTCAGGCCCTAAAGATAGGCCCCACTTAGGCCCTGTTGCTGTACCTTAGTTAGGCTCTGATGCAGTCCGTACATCAAGCCCTGGCGCTGGTCCTGATTAAGGCGCTCATGCTGCTGCTAACTAAGGCCCTGATGCTCTCAATAACTAAGGTCTTCTCGTTATCCCTTGGTCATTTCCTTTCACTATCTCTGGCCTGGGACCTGACTCTGTCCCGAGATAATCTCCTGCATCTTATGCTAACTGAAACCCTAATGCTCTCCCTAACTAAGGCCCTGTCTACTCCTAACTAAGGCCATGACACTGAATCTAACAAAGGCCCGGAATCTGTCCTTAATATAGGCCCTGCTGCCAGCAAGAACTAAAATCCTGACACTCTCCTGACCTAATATCCTGACTCATTTCTAACCAAGGTCCTGACACTGTCCCTAAGAAAGCTCTGTCGCGGTCTTTAAGTGAAAACTTGAGGCTGTCTGTAACTCAGACCCTGAATCTTTCCCTAAATGAGGCCTTGACTCTGTGACTAACTAGGGCTCCGGTCATGTCTTTAACTAAGAGCCTAAAGCTGATCCAAAAAAGGCACTGATGCTGCTCCTAAATCATTCCCTGACAGTGTCCCCAGCTAAGGGCCTGACATTAGGCCTCACTCAGGCCCTGTCGCTCTCCCTAAGTCAGGCCCTGATGCTGTGCCTACCTGAAGCCCTAACGCTGCTTCTGAATAAGTCCCTGAAAGTCTCAGTAACAAAGGTCTTCACACTATCCTTAGGTCATTTCCTGACACGATTCCAAGCCTTTACCCTAACCCTGTCCCGAGCTAATGTCCTACCTCTTATGCTAACTAAAGACCTTATGCTGTGCCTAATTCAGGCACTGAATTTAGTCCCAAGGCCGCTAGACTGTCCCTAACTCGGCTCGATGCCCTTATCGTCACAATGTTCCATGACCACTGTCATCACAATGCTCCACCCCCTTGTCATCACAATGCTCCATAACCCCTGTCATCACAATGCTCCATGACCTTTGTCATCGCAATGCTCCATGCCACTGTCATCACAATGCTCCATGCCCTTATCATCACAATGCTCCATGACCCCTTTCATGACCATGCTCCATGACCCTTTTCTAAAATGCTACATGTCTGTAAAATCACAAAGCTCCATGCCCCCTGTCCTCACAAGTCTCCATGACTCTTGTCATCACAATGCTCCATGACCCTTGTCATCACAATGCTCCATGATCCTTGTAATCAAAATGCTCCTTGACCCTTTCTTCACAATGTTACAGTACTCCTTTCTTCACAATGCTCCATGCCGCTGGTCACCACAATGCTCCATGACTTCTGTCATCACAATGCTCCATGTCCCTTGTCATTAAAATGCCCCATGACCCCTGTCATCCCAATGCTCCATAGCACTTTTCATCACAATGCTACATGACCACTTTTACCAAAATATTCCATGACCACTTTAATCACAGTGCTCCATGACCACTTTCATCACAATGCCCCATGACCCCTGTAATCAAAATGCTCCATGGCCCTTGTCACCACAATGCAGCAGGACCCGTCATCCCAATTCTCCATGGCCCTTGTCATCACAATGCTCCATGGCCCTTGTCATCACAATGATCCAGAGCCTTAGTGCTTGAGTTGGGAGTAGTGTCATTGCCTCAGTTAGGGACACTGTCATTGCCTGAATTGGGAGTAGTGTCAGAGCCTTAGTTAGGGACAGCGCCAGGGCGAGTTGGGAGTAGTGCCAGTGCCTTAGTTAGGGACAGCACCAGTGCTTGCGTTGGGAGTAGTGTCAGGGCCATAGTTAGGGACAGTGTCAGTGGCTGAGATGGGAATAGTGTCAGGGCCTTAGTTACGGACATTGTCAGTGCCTAAGTTGGGATTTTTGTCAGGGTCTTTATTATGGACAGTGTCAGGCCCTGAGTTAAGAGTAGTGTCAAGGCCTTAATTTGGAAGAGTGTCAGTGTCTCAGTTTGGAGTAGTGTCAGACCCTTAGTTAGAAACAGCGTCAGTGCCTGAGTTGGGAGTAGTGACATGGCCTAAGTTATGCACAGTGTCAGTGTCTGAGTTAGGAATAGTCTCAGGACCTTAGTTAGGGACAGTGTCAGTGACTGTGTTAGGAATAGTGTCAGGGCCTAAGTTAGGAGTAGTCTGAGACCGGTAGTTAGGAACAGTGTCAGGGCCTGAGTTGTGAGTAGTTTCAGGGCCTTAGTTAGAGAAAGTGTCAGTGCCGGGTTTGGGAGTTATGTCAGGGCCTTAGTTAGGGACAGTGTCAGTGCCTGAGTTGGGAGTAGTGTCAGGGCCTAGTTAGGGACAGGGTCAGTGTCTGAGTTGGGAGTAGTTTCAGGGCCTTAGTTAGAGAAAGTGTCAGTGCCGGAGTTGGGAGTTATGTCAGGGCCTTAGTTAGGGACAGGGTCAGTGCCTGAGTTGGGAGTAGTGTCAGGGCCTAGTTAGGGACAGTGTCAGTGCCTGAGTTGGAAGTAGTGTCAGGGCATTAGGGACAGTGTCAGTGGCTGAGATGGGAGTAGTGTCAGGGTCTTAGTTAGGGAGAGTGTCAGTGCCTGAGTTGGGAATAGTCTCAGGGTCGTTTTTGGGGACAGCATCAGGGCATGAGTTAAAAGTAGTGTCAAGGCCTTAGTTAGGGAGAGTGTCAGTGCCTGTGTTGGGAGTAATATCAAGCCCTTCGTTAGGGACAGTGTCAGGGTCTGAGGTAGAAGTAGTCTCAGGGCCTTAGTTAGGTAGCGTGTCAGTGCCTAAGTAAGTAGTAGTGTGAGGGCCTTAGTTAGGGACAGTGTCAATGCCTGTGTTGGGAGTTGTGTCAGAGACTTAGTAAGGGACAGCGTCAGTGCCTGCATTGGGAGTAGTGTCAGGGCCTTACTTAGGGACAGCGTCAGTGCCTGAGTTAGGAGTAGTGTGATGGCCGTAGTTAGGGACACTCTCAGTGCCAGAGTTGGGGGTAGTGGCAGGCCTTTGTTAGGGACTGTGCCAGGGCCTGAGTTAAGAGTAGTGTCAAGTCCTTAGTTAGGGACAGTGTTAGTGCCTGAGTTGAGAGTAATGTCAGGGCCTTAGTTAGGGACAATGTCAGTGCCTAGTTTGGGAGTAGTGTCAGGGCCTTAGTTAGGGACAGTGTCAGTGCCTGAGTTGGGATTACTGTCAGGGCGTATTTAGGGACAGTCTCAATGCCTATTTTGGGAGTAGTGTCACGGCCTTAGTGACATTATCAGTGCCTGAGTAGGGAGTAGTGTCCGGGCCTTAGTTAGGGACACTGTCAGTTGCTTAGTTAGGTGTAGCGTCACGGCCTAAGTTAGGGCCAGTGTCAGTGCCTGAGTCAGGAGTAGAGTCTGGGCCTAAGTTAGGGACAGTGTCATTGCTTGAGATAGGAGTAGTGTCAGGGCCTTAGTTACGGACATTGTCATGCCATGATTTAGGAGTTGTGTTAGGGCGTGAGCTATGAATAGTGTCAGGGCCTTAGTTAGTGACAGTGTCAGTGCTGAGTTTGGAGTAGTATCAGGGCCTTAGTTAGAGACAGTGTCAGGGCCTGAGTTAGGTGTATGTCAGGGCCTTAGTTAGGGACAGCGTCAGTGCCTGATTTAGGAGTAGTGTCAGAGGCTTTGTTAGGGACAGTGTCAGGGCCTGAGTTAAGAGTAGTGTCACAGCTTTAGTTAGGACCAGTGTCAGGGCCTTAGTTCAGTCAGTCCAACATCAGCGCCTATGATAGGAATCAGATCAGGACCTGTGTTACAGGTAATGTCAGGGCCTTATTTAAGAACAGTGTCAGGGCCTGAGTCCTGACTTACTCCTTACTCTCCTCACTAAGGACTTTGGACACTACTGCTAATTCAGGCCCTGATAATGTCCCTAACTAATTCCCTGACACTTTCCCTGGCTAAGGCCCTGAACTTCTCCTACGTCAGGCACTGATACTGTCCCTAACAATGGCCCTGACACTACACCTAACTGAGGCCCCGACATGATACCTTACAAAGGCTTTGTTGCTAGTCCAAACTAAAGCCCTAAAATTGGTCCTAAATAAGGCCTTGACACTAATCCTAACTCAGGCCCTAAAACTGTCCCTAACTAAGGCCCTGATAGTGTGCCTAACTCAGGCCCTCATACGATTCCTAACAATGGCTCTGATGCTAGTCCAAACTAAGGCCCTGAAATTGGTCCTAAATAAGGCCTTGACACTAATCCTAACTCAGGCCCTAGCACTGTCCCTAACTAGGTCTCAGACAGTACACTTAAATCAGACCCTGACACTGTCCCTAAGCAAGGCCCTGACACTACTCCTAACTCAGTCCCTTACACTGTACCTAACAAAGTCTCTGATGCTAGGCCTAACTCAGGCCCTGAAACCGTCTGTAACGAAGGCCCTGCTGCCATCACTATCAAAAGTCCTGACATTATTCTGAGCTAATATAATGACCTATGTCTTTCCAAGGTCCTGAAACTGTCCCAAAGTAAGCCCTGACGCTGTCCCTAAGTGAAGACCTGAGGCTGTCCCTAACTCAGGCCCTGAAGCTTTCCTGAACTGAAGCCTTGAAGCTGTGATTAATTCAGGCCCTGATCATGTACCTAACGAAGACCTTAATGCTGATCCAGCAAAGAGGCTGATGCTGCTCCAAAGTCATGCCCTGACAGTGTGTCCAGCTAAGGGCCTGATGCTAAGCCTCACTCAGGCCCTGTCACTCTCCCTAAGTCAGGCCCTGACACTGTCACTAACTAAGGCCCTGACTCTACCCCTAATTCAGTCCCGTACATTTTATCCAACAAAGACTCTGATGCTAGTCGTAACTCAGGGCCTGACACTGTCTCTAACTAAGGGCTGCTGCCATCAACATCTAAAGTCCTGACATTATCTGGAGCTAATACCCTGACCCATGTCTTACCAAGGTCCTGAAACTGTCCCAAAGTAAGCCCTGACGCTGTCCCTAAGTGAGGCCCTGAAGCTTTCCCTAACTAACTCAGGCCTTGATGCTGTCACTAACTCAGACCCTGATCATGTCTTTAACTAAGACCCTAAGGCTGATCCAACAGAGGCCCTGATGCTGCTCCTAAGTCATGCCCCGATAGTGTCCCCCACTAAGTGTCTGATGCTAGGCCTCACTCAGACCCTAACGGTCTCCCTAAGTCAGACTCTGATGCTGTCCCTACCTGAAGCCCTAACACTGGTTCTGAATAAGGCCCTGAGAGTCTCCGTAACAAAGGTCTTCACACTATCCTTAGGTCATTTCCTGACACTATCCCTAGATGTTAAACTGACACGGCCACTAGATAATGTCCTGCCTCTTATGCTAACTGAAGTCCTTAGGCTGTGCCTACCTCAGGCACTGAATTTAGTCCCAAGACCATGAAACTGTCCCGAACTAAGGCCTAGATGCTCGCCCTACATCCGGCCCTGACACTGTCCCTAACTAAGGCCCTAACACTATTGCTAACTGAGGATCTGACACTGGACCTATCAGAGGCCCGCTACTCCTAACTAACGCCTTGGAACTTTCCCTAACGTAGGCGCTGCTACCATCAATATCTAAAGTCCTGACATTATCCTGAGCTAATATCCTGACCCATGTCTTACCAAGGTCCTGAAACTCTCCCAACGTTAGCCCTGACACTGTCCCTAAGTGAGGCCCTGAGGCTGTCCCTCACAGAGGTCCTGATAATGTCTTTAACTAAACTCTAATGCTGATCTTACAGAGACCCTTATGTTGATCCTATGTCACGCCCTGACGCTGTCCGTAGCTAAGGCCCTGACTCTAGGCATCACTCAGGCCCTGTCGCTCTCCCTAAGTCAGGCTAAGACTCTGTCCCTACCTGAAGCCCTGACACTGGGCCTAAATTAGGCACTGATGCTCTAATTAGCTATGGTCTTGACACTATCCCTAGGTCATTTCCTGACACTATCCCTAGATCTTAACCTAAACTTGTCTTTAGCTATTGTCGAGCCTCTTATGCTAACTAAATCTCTGATGCTGTCTCTAACTATGTGCCTGAAATTAGTCCCGAGGCCGTCAACCTGTCCCTAACTGAGGTTGGAGGCTCACCCTAACTGAGGCGCTGACACTGTCCCTAACTAAAGCCCTGACACCGTACTTTACAAGGGCTCTGATGCTAGTCCTAACTCAGGCCCTGACACTGTCTCTAAGTAAGGCTCAGAATTTGCCCCTAATATAGGCCCTGCTGTCAGCAATAACTAAAAACTGGACACTAGCCTGAGTTAATATCCTGACATATTTCTCACCAAGGTCCTGACACTGTCCCTAAGAAAGCCCTGTCGCTGTCCCTATGTTAAGAACTGAGGCTGCCCCTAACTCAGGCCCTGAAGCTTTCCCTAACTGAGGCCTTGAAGCTGTGACTAAGTCAGGCCCTGATCATATCTGTAACAAAGATGCTAAGGCTGATCCAACAGAGGCGCTGATTCTGTTCCTAAGTCATGCCCTGACAGTGTCCTCAGCTAAGGGCCTGACGCTAGGCCTCACTCAGGCCCTGTCGCTCTCCCTAAGTCAGGCTCTGATGCTGTCCCTACCTGAAGCCCTGACACTGGTTCTAAATAAGGATCTGATAGTCTCAGTAACTAAGGTTTTGACACTATGCTTAGGTCCTTTCCTGACACTATCCCTAGACCATAACCTGACCCTGTCCCTAGCAAATGTCGTGCCTCTTATGCTAACTACAGCCCTGCTGCTGTCCTTAACTAAGGGCCTAAAATTACTCTCGAGGCTGTGACCCTGTCCGTCCCTAAGGCCTCGATGTTCGTCCTAATTCAGGGCCTGACACTGTCCCTAACTAAGGCCCTGCTGTCAACAATATCTAAAGTCCTGACACTATCCTGAGCTAATTTCTTTTTTTTTAAAATTTTATTTATTTATTTATTTATTTATTTATGTATTTATGGCTCTGTTGGGTCTTGGTTTCTGTGTGAGGGCTTTCTCTAGTTGCGGCAAGTGGGGACCACTCTTCATCGCGGTTCGCGGCCCTCTCACTATCGTGGCCTCTCCCGTTGCGGAGCACAGGCTCCAGACGCGCAGGCTCAGCAATTGTGGCTCACGGGCTTAGTCGCTCCGCGGCATGTGGGATCTTCCCAGACCAGGGCTCGAACCCGTGTCCCCTGCATTGGCAGGCAGATTCTCAACCACTGCGCCACCTGGGAAGCCCCTGAGCTAATTTCTTGACCCATCTCTTACCAAGGTCCTGAAACTGTCCCCAAGAATGCCCTGATGCTGTCTTTAAGTGAGGCCTTGAGGCTGTCCCTAACAGAGGCCCTGATAATATCTTTAACATAGCCCCTGAGGCTGATCCTTCCGTGGCTCTTATGCTGCTCCTCAGTCATGCCCTGACACTGTCTCTAGCTAAGGCCCTGTCGCTAGGCCTCACTCAGGCCCTGTCTCACTTCCTAAGTCAGGCTCTGACGCTGTTCCTACCCGAAGCCCTGACACTCACTGCTCCTAAATTAGGTCCTGATGTGCTAAGTAACTAAGGTCTTGACACTATCCCTAGGTCATTTCCTGACACTCTCCCTAGACCTTAACCTAACCTTCTCTTTAGCTAATGTCGAGATTAGCTAAAGAGATTCTTTAGAACGAGATTCTTTCATCTTCTGAATAGAGTTTTCTTCAAAACATAATTTTTATAGTGTTACTAACTTTAAACAAAATGTACTCAACTGCTGTGGAATATTCCTTCATAGGAGCGTGCATGGTTCACTTCTGCATCTGCTTGTGGTGGTGTTCAGGTTGCTTTCAGCTGGAGATCCCCTTATGCTAGCTAAATCCCTGATTCTGTCCCTAAATGAGGCCCTGAATTTAGGTCCGAGGCCGTGAACCTGTCCCTAACTGAGGCCTGGAAGCTCGTCCTAATGCAGGCCCTGACAGTGTCCCTAACTAAGGCTCTGACACTACACCTAACTCAGTCACTGACACTGTACCTAAGAAAGGCTCTGATGCTAGTCCTAACTTAGGCCCTGACACTGCCTCTAACTAAGGCCCTGCTGCCGTCAATATCTGAACACCTGATATTATCCTGAGCTAATAGCCTGACCCATGTCTTACCAAGGTCCTGAAACTTTCCCAAAGTAAGCCCTGACGCTGTCCCTAAGTGAGGCCTTGAGGCTATCCCTAACGTAGGCCCTGATAATAGCTTTAACGAAGACCCTAATGCTGATCCTACAGAGGCCTTTATGCTGCTCCTAAGTCATGCCCTGATACTGTCCCTTACTCAGGCCCTAAAGATAGGCCCCACTTAGGCCCTGTTGCTGTACCTTAGTTAGGCTCTGATGCAGTCCGTACATCAAGCCCTGGCGCTGGTCCTGATTAAGGCGCTCATGCTGCTGCTAACTAAGGCCCTGATGCTCTCAATAACTAAGGTCTTCTCGTTATCCCTTGGTCATTTCCTTTCACTATCTCTGGCCTGGGACCTGACTCTGTCCCTAGATAATCTCCTGCATCTTATGCTAACTGAAACCCTAATGCTCTCCCTAACTAAGGCGCTGTCTACTCCTAACTAAGGCCATGACACTGAATCTAACAAAGGCCCGGAATCTGTCCTTAATATAGGCCCTGCTGCCAGCAAGAACTAAAATCCTGACACTCTCCTGACCTAATATCCTGACTCATTTCTAACCAAGGTCCTGACACTGTCCCTAAGAAAGCTCTGTCGCGGTCTTTAAGTGAAAACTTGAGGCTGTCTGTAACTCAGACCCTGAATCTTTCCCTAAATGAGGCCTTGACGCTGTGACTAACTAGGGCTCCGGTCATGTCTTTAACTAAGAGCCTAAAGCTGATCCAAAAAAGGCACTGATGCTGCTCCTAAATCATTCCCTGACAGTGTCCCCAGCTAAGGGCCTGACATTAGGCCTCACTCAGGCCCTGTCGCTCTCCCTAAGTCAGGCCCTGATGCTGTGCCTACCTGAAGCCCTAACGCTGCTTCTGAATAAGTCCCTGAAAGTCTCAGTAACAAAGGTCTTCACACTATCCTTAGGTCATTTCCTGACACGATTCCAAGCCTTTACCCTAACCCTGTCCCGAGCTAATGTCCTACCTCTTATGCTAACTAAAGACCTTATGCTGTGCCTAATTCAGGCACTGAATTTAGTCCCAAGGCCGCTAGACTGTCCCTAACTCGGCTCGATGCTCTTATCGTCACAATGTTCCATGACCACTGTCATCACAATGCTCCACCCCCTTGTCATCACAATGCTCCATAACCCCTGTCATCACAATGCTCCATGACCTTTGTCATCGCAATGCTACATGCCACTGTCATCACAATGCTCCATGCCCTTATCATCACAATGCTCCATGACCCCTTTCATGACCATGCTCCATGACCCTTTTCTAAAATGCTACATGTCTGTGAAATCACAAAGCTCCATGCCCCCTGTCCTCACAAGTCTCCATGACTCTTGTCATCACAATGCTCCATGACCCTTGTCATCACAATGCTCCATGATCCTTGTAATCAAAATGCTCCTTGACCCTTTCTTCACAATGTTACAGTACTCCTTTCTTCACAATGCTCCATGCCGCTGGTCACCACAATGCTCCATGACTTCTGTCATCACAATGCTCCATGTCCCTTGTCATTAAAATGCCCCATGACCCCTGTCATCCCAATGCTCCATAGCACTTTTCATCACAATGCTACATGACCACTTTTACCAAAATATTCCATGACCACTTTAATCACAGTGCTCCATGACCACTTTCATCACAATGCCCCATGACCCCTGTAATCAAAATGCTCCATGGCCCTTGTCACCACAATGCACCAGGACCCCTCATCCCAATTCTCCATGGCCCTTGTCATCACAATGCTCCATGGCCCTTGTCATCACAATGATCCAGAGCCTTAGTGCTTGAGTTGGGAGTAGTGTCATTGCCTCAGTTAGGGACACTGTCATTGCCTGAATTGGGAGTAGTGTCAGAGCCTTAGTTAGGGACAGCGCCAGGGCGAGTTGGGAGTAGTGCCAGTGCCTTAGTTAGGGACAGCACCAGTGCTTGCGTTGGGAGTAGTGTCAGGGCCATAGTTAGGGACAGTGTCAGTGGCTGAGATGGGAATAGTGTCAGGGCCTTAGTTACGGACATTGTCAGTGCCTAAGTTGGGATTTTTGTCAGGGTCTTTATTGTGGACAGTGTCAGGCCCTGAGTTAAGAGTAGTGTCAAGGCCTTAATTTGGAAGAGTGTCAGTGTCTCAGTTTGGAGTAGTGTCAGACCCTTAGTTAGAAACAGCGTCAGTGCCTGAGTTGGGAGTAGTGACATGGCCTAAGTTATGGACAGTGTCAGTGTCTGAGTTAGGAATAGTCTCAGGACCTTAGTTAGGGACAGTGTCAGTTAATGTGTTAGGAATAGTGTCAGGGCCTAAGTTAGGAGTAGTCTGAGACCGGTAGTTAGGAACAGTGTCAGGGCCTGAGTTGTGAGTAGTTTCAGGGCCTTAGTTAGAGAAAGTGTCAGTGCCGGGTTTGGGAGTTATGTCAGGGCCTTAGTTAGGGATAGTGTCAGTGCCTGAGTTGGGAGTAGTGTCAGGGCCTAGTTAGGGACAGGGTCAGTGTCTGAGTTGGGAGTAGTTTCAGGGCCTTAGTTAGAGAAAGTGTCAGTGCCGGAGTTGGGAGTTATGTCAGGGCCTTAGTTAGGGACAGGGTCAGTGCCTGAGTTGGGAGTAGTGTCAGGGCCTAGTTAGGGACAGTGTCAGTGCCTGAGTTGGAAGTAGTGTCAGGGCATTAGGGACAGTGTCAGTGGCTGAGATGGGAGTAGTGTCAGGGTCTTAGTTAGGGAGAGTGTCAGTGCCTGAGTTGGGAATAGTCTCAGGGTCTTTTTTGGGGACAGCATCAGGGCATGAGTTAAAAGTAGTGTCAAGGCCTTAGTTAGGGAGAGTGTCAGTGCCTGTGTTGGGAGTAATATCAAGCCCTTCGTTAGGGACAGTGTCAGGGTCTGAGGTAGAAGTAGTCTCAGGGCCTTAGTTAGGTAGCGTGTCAGTGCCTAAGTAAGTAGTAGTGTGAGGGCCTTAGTTAGGGACAGTGTCAATGCCTGTGTTGGGAGTTGTGTCAGAGACTTAGTAAGGGACAGCGTCAGTGCCTGCATTGGGAGTAGTGTCAGGGCCTTACTTAGGGACAGCGTCAGTGCCTGAGTTAGGAGTAGTGTGATGGCCGTAGTTAGGGACACTCTCAGTGCCAGAGTTGGGGGTAGTGGCAGGCCTTTGTTAGGGACTGTGCCAGGGCCTGAGTTAAGAGTAGTGTCAAGTCCTTAGTTAGGGACAGTGTTAGTGCCTGAGTTGAGAGTAATGTCAGGGCCTTAGTTAGGGACAATGTCAGTGCCTAGTTTGGGAGTAGTGTCAGGGCCTTAGTTAGGGACAGTGTCAGTGCCTGAGTTGGGATTACTGTCAGGGCGTATTTAGGGACAGTCTCAATGCCTATTTTGGGAGTAGTGTCACGGCCTTAGTGACATTATCAGTGCCTGAGTAGGGAGTAGTGTCCGGGCCTTAGTTAGGGACACTGTCAGTTGCTTAGTTAGGAGTAGCGTCACGGCCTAAGTTAGGGCCAGTGTCAGTGCCTGAGTCAGGAGTAGAGTCAGGGCCTAAGTTAGGGACAGTGTCATTGCTTGAGATAGGAGTAGTGTCAGGGCCTTAGTTACGGACATTGTCATGCCATGATTTAGGAGTTGTGTTAGGGCGTGAGCTATGAATAGTGTCAGGGCCTTAGTTAGTGACAGTGTCAGTGCTGAGTTTGGAGTAGTATCAGGGCCTTAGTTAGAGACAGTGTCAGGGCCTGAGTTAGGTGTATGTCAGGGCCTTAGTTAGGGACAGCGTCAGTGCCTGATTTAGGAGTAGTGTCAGAGGCTTTGTTAGGGACAGTGTCAGGGCCTGAGTTAAGAGTAGTGTCACAGCTTTAGTTAGGACCAGTGTCAGGGCCTTAGTTATGTCAGTCCAATATCAGCGCCTATGATAGGAATCAGATCAGGACCTGTGTTACAGGTAATGTCAGGGCCTTATTTAAGAACAGTGTCAGGGCCTGAGTCCTGACTTACTCCTTACTCTCCTCACTAAGGACTTTGGACACTACTGCTAATTCAGGCCCTGATAATGTCCCTAACTAAATCCCTGACACTTTCCCTGGCTAAGGCCCTGAACTTCTCCTACGTCAGGCACTGATACTGTCCCTAACAATGGCCCTGACACTACACCTAACTGAGGCCCCGACATGATACCTTACAAAGGCTTTGTTGCTAGTCCAAACTAAAGCCCTAAAATTGGTCCTAAATGCGGCCTTGACACTAATCCTAACTCAGGCCCTAAAACTGTCCCTAACTAAGGCCCTGATAGTATGCCTAACTCAGGCCCTCATACGATTCCTAACAATGGCTCTGATGCTAGTCCAAACTAAGGCCCTGAAATTGGTCCTAAATAAGGCCTTGACACTAATCCTAACTCAGGCCCTAGCACTGTCCCTAAGTAGGTCTCAGACAGTACACTTAAATCAGACCCTGACACTGTCCCTAAGCAAGGCCCTGACACTACTCCTAACTCAGTCCCTTACACTGTACCTAACAAAGTCTCTGATGCTAGGCCTAACTCAGGCCCTGAAACCGTCTGTAACGAAGGCCCTGCTGCCATCACTATCAAAAGTCCTGACATTATTCTGAGCTAATATCCTGACCTTTGTCTTTCCAAGGTCCTGAAACTGTCGCAAAGTAAGCCCTGACGCTGTCCCTAAGTGAAGACCTGAGGCTGTCCCTAACTCAGGACCTGAAGCTTTCCTGAACTGAAGCCTTGAAGCTGTGACTAATTCAGGCCCTGATCATGTACCTAACGAAGACCTTAATGCTGATCCAGCAAAGAGGCTGATGCTGCTCCAAAGTCATGCCCTGACAGTGTGTCCAGCTAAGGGCCTGATGCTAAGCCTCACTCAGGCCCTGTCACTCTCCCTAAGTCAGGCCCTGACACTGTCACTAACTAAGGCCCTGACTCTACTCCTAATTCAGTCCCGTACATTGTATCCAACAAAGACTCTGATGCTAGTCGTAACACAGGGCCTGACACTGTCTCTAACTAAGGGCTGCTGCCATCAACATCTAAAGTCCTGACATTATCTGGAGCTAATACCCTGACCCATGTCTTACCAAGGTCCTGAAACTGTCCCAAAGTAAGCCCTGACGCTGTCCCTAAGTGAGGCCCTGAAGCTTTCCCTAACTAACTCAGGCCTTGATGCTGTGACTAACTCAGACCCTGATCATGTCTTTAACTAAGACCCTAAGGCTGATCCAACAGAGGCCCTGATGCTGCTCCTAAGTCATGCCCCGATAGTGTCCCCCACTAAGTGTCTGATGCTAGGCCTCACTCAGACCCTAACGCTCTCCCTAAGTCAGGCTCTGATGCTGTCCCTACCTGAAGCCCTAACACTGGTTCTGATTAAGGCCCTGAGAGTCTCCGTAACAAAGGTCTTCAAACTATCCTTAGGTCATTTCCTGACACTATCCCTAGATGTTAAACTGACACGGCCACTAGATAATGTCCTGCCTCTTATGCTAACTGAAGTCCTTAGGCTGTGCCTACCTCAGGCACTGAATGTAGTCCCAAGACCATGAAACTGTCCCGAACTAAGGCCTAGATGCTCGCCCTACATCCGGCCCTGACACTGTCCCTAACTAAGGCCCTAACACTATTGCTAACTGAGGATCTGACACTGGACCTATCAGAGGCCCGCTACTCCTAACTAACGCCTTGGAACTTTCCCTAACGTAGGCGCTGCTACCATCAATATGTAAAGTCCTGACATTATCCTGAGCTAATATCCTGACCCATGTCTTACCAAGGTCCTGAAACTCTCCCAACGTTAGCCCTGACACTGTCCCTAAGTGAGGCCCTGAGGCTGTCCCTCACAGAGGTCCTGATAATGTCTTTAACTAAACTCTAATGCTGATCTTACAGAGACCCTTATGTTGATCCTATGTCACGCCCTGACGCTGTCCGTAGCTAAGGCCCTGACTCTAGGCATCACTCAGGCCCTGTCGCTCTCCCTAAGTCAGGCTAAGACTCTGTCCCTACCTGAAGCCCTGACACTGGGCCTAAATTAGGCACTGATGCTCTAATTAGCTATGGTCTTGACACTATCCCTAGGTCATTTCCTGACACTATCCCTAGATCTTAACCTAAACTTGTCTTTAGCTATTGTCGAGCCTCTTATGCTAACTAAATCTCTGATGCTGTCTCTAACTATGTGCCTGAAATTAGTCCCGAGGCCGTCAACCTGTCCCTAACTGAGGTTGGAGGCTCACCCTAACTGAGGCGCTGACACTGTCCCTAACTAAAGCCCTGACACCGTACTTTACAAGGGCTCTGATGCTAGTCCTAACTCAGGCCCTGACACTGTCTCTAAGTAAGGCTCAGAATTTGCCCCTAATATAGGCCCTGCTGTCAGCAATAACTAAAAACTGGACACTAGCCTGAGTTAATATCCTGACATATTTCTAACCAAGGTCCTGACACTGTCCCTAAGAAAGCCCTGTCGCTGTCCCTATGTTAAGAACTGAGGCTGCCCCTAACTCAGGCCCTGAAGCTTTCCCTAACTGAGGCCTTGAAGCTGTGACTAAGTCAGGCCCTGATCATATCTGTAACAAAGATGCTAAGGCTGATCCAACAGAGGCGCTGATTCTGTTCCTAAGTCATGCCCTGACAGTGTCCTCAGCTAAGGGCCTGACGCTAGGCCTCACTCAGGCCCTGTCGCTCTCCCTAAGTCAGGCTCTGATGCTGTCCCTACCCGAAGCCCTGACACTGGTTCTAAATAAGGATCTGATAGTCTCAGTAACTAAGGTTTTGACACTATGCTTAGGTCCTTTCCTGACACTATCCCTAGACCATAACCTGACCCTGTCCCTAGCAAATGTCGTGCCTCTTATGCTAACTACAGCCCTGCTGCTGTCCTTAACTAAGGGCCTAAAATTACTCTCGAGGCTGTGACCCTGTCCGTCCCTAAGGCCTCGATGTTCGTCCTAATTCAGGGCCTGACACTGTCCCTAACTAAGGCCCTGCTGTCAACAATATCTAAAGTCCTGACACTATCCTGAGCTAATTTCTTTTTTTTTAAAATTTTATTTATTTATTTATTTATTTATTTATGTATTTATGGCTCTGTTGGGTCTTGGTTTCTGTGTGAGGGCTTTCTCTAGTTGCGGCAAGTGGGGACCACTCTTCATCGCGGTTCGCGGCCCTCTCACTATCGTGGCCTCTCCCGTTGCGGAGCACAGGCTCCAGACGCGCAGGCTCAGCAATTGTGGCTCACGGGCTTAGTCGCTCCGCGGCATGTGGGATCTTCCCAGACCAGGGCTCGAACCCGTGTCCCCTGCATTGGCAGGCAGATTCTCAACCACTGCGCCACCTGGGAAGCCCCTGAGCTAATTTCTTGACCCATCTCTTACCAAGGTCCTGAAACTGTCCCCAAGAATGCCCTGATGCTGTCTTTAAGTGAGGCCTTGAGGCTGTCCCTAACAGAGGCCCTGATAATATCTTTAACATAGCCCCTGAGGCTGATCCTTCCGTGGCTCTTATGCTGCTCCTCAGTCATGCCCTGACACTGTCTCTAGCTAAGGCCCTGTCGCTAGGCCTCACTCAGGCCCTGTCTCACTTCCTAAGTCAGGCTCTGACGCTGTTCCTACCCGAAGCCCTGACACTCACTGCTCCTAAATTAGGTCCTGATGTGCTAAGTAACTAAGGTCTTGACACTACCCCTAGGTCATTTCCTGACACTCTCCCTAGACCTTAACCTAACCTTCTCTTTAGCTAATGTCGAGATTAGCTAAAGAGATTCTTTAGAACGAGATTCTTTCATCTTCTGAATAGAGTTTTCTTCAAAACATAATTTTTATAGTGTTACTAACTTTAAACAAAATGTACTCAACTGCTGTGGAATATTCCTTCATAGGAGCGTGCATGGTTCACTTCTGCATCTGCTTGTGGTGGTGTTCAGGTTGCTTTCAGCTGGAGATCCCCTTATGCTAGCTAAATCCCTGATTCTGTCCCTAAATGAGGCCCTGAATTTAGGTCCGAGGCCGTGAACCTGTCCCTAACTGAGGCCTGGAAGCTCGTCCTAATGCAGGCCCTGACAGTGTCCCTAACTAAGGCTCTGACACTACACCTAACTCAGTCACTGACACTGTACCTAAGAAAGGCTCTGATGCTAGTCCTAACTTAGGCCCTGACACTGCCTCTAACTAAGGCCCTGCTGCCGTCAATATCTGAACACCTGATATTATCCTGAGCTAATAGCCTGACCCATGTCTTACCAAGGTCCTGAAACTTTCCCAAAGTAAGCCCTGACGCTGTCCCTAAGTGAGGCCTTGAGGCTATCCCTAACGTAGGCCCTGATAATAGCTTTAACGAAGACCCTAATGCTGATCCTACAGAGGCCTTTATGCTGCTCCTAAGTCATGCCCTGATACTGTCCCTTACTCAGGCCCTAAAGATAGGCCCCACTTAGGCCCTGTTGCTGTACCTTAGTTAGGCTCTGATGCAGTCCGTACATCAAGCCCTGGCGCTGGTCCTGATTAAGGCGCTCATGCTGCTGCTAACTAAGGCCCTGATGCTCTCAATAACTAAGGTCTTCTCGTTATCCCTTGGTCATTTCCTTTCACTATCTCTGGCCTGGGACCTGACTCTGTCCCGAGATAATCTCCTGCATCTTATGCTAACTGAAACCCTAATGCTCTCCCTAACTAAGGCCCTGTCTACTCCTAACTAAGGCCATGACACTGAATCTAACAAAGGCCCGGAATCTGTCCTTAATATAGGCCCTGCTGCCAGCAAGAACTAAAATCCTGACACTCTCCTGACCTAATATCCTGACTCATTTCTAACCAAGGTCCTGACACTGTCCCTAAGAAAGCTCTGTCGCGGTCTTTAAGTGAAAACTTGAGGCTGTCTGTAACTCAGACCCTGAATCTTTCCCTAAATGAGGCCTTGACGCTGTGACTAACTAGGGCTCCGGTCATGTCTTTAACTAAGAGCCTAAAGCTGATCCAAAAAAGGCACTGATGCTGCTCCTAAATCATTCCCTGACAGTGTCCCCAGCTAAGGGCCTGACATTAGGCCTCACTCAGGCCCTGTCGCTCTCCCTAAGTCAGGCCCTGATGCTGTGCCTACCTGAAGCCCTAACGCTGCTTCTGAATAAGTCCCTGAAAGTCTCAGTAACAAAGGTCTTCACACTATCCTTAGGTCATTTCCTGACACGATTCCAAGCCTTTACCCTAACCCTGTCCCGAGCTAATGTCCTACCTCTTATGCTAACTAAAGACCTTATGCTGTGCCTAATTCAGGCACTGAATTTAGTCCCAAGGCCGCTAGACTGTCCCTAACTCGGCTCGAGGCCCTTATCGTCACAATGTTCCATGACCACTGTCATCACAATGCTCCACGCCCTTGTCATCACAATGCTCCATAACCCCTGTCATCACAATGCTCCATAACCTTAGTCATCGCAATGCTACATGCCACTGTCATCACAATGCTCCATGCCCTTATCATCACAATGCTCCATGACCCGTTTCATGACCATGCTCCATGACCCTTTTCTAAAATGCTATATGTCTGTGAAATCACAAAGCTCCATGCCCCCTGTCCTCACAAGTCTCCATGACTCTTGTCATCACAATGCTCCATGACCCTTGTCATCACAATGCTCCATGATCCTTGTAATCAAAATGCTCCTTGACCCTTTCTTCACAATGTTACAGTACTCCTTTCTTCACAATGCTCCATGCCGCTGGTCACCACAATGCTCCATGACTTCTGTCATCACAATGCTCCATGTCCCTTGTCATTAAAATGCCCCATGACCCCTGTCATCCCAATGCTCCATAGCACTTTTCATCACAATGCTACATGACCACTTTTACCAAAATATTCCATGACCACTTTAATCACAGTGCTCCATGACCACTTTCATCACAATGCCCCATGACCCCTGTAATCAAAATGCTCCATGGCCCTTGTCACCACAATGCACCAGGACCCGTCATCCCAATTCTCCATGGCCCTTGTCATCACAATGCTCCATGGCCCTTGTCATCACAATGATCCAGAGCCTTAGTGCTTGAGTTGGGAGTAGTGTCATTGCCTCAGTTAGGGACACTGTCATTGCCTGAATTGGGAGTAGTGTCAGAGCCTTAGTTAGGGACAGCGCCAGGGCGAGTTGGGAGTAGTGCCAGTGCCTTAGTTAGGGACAGCACCAGTGCTTGCGTTGGGAGTAGTGTCAGGGCCATAGTTAGGGACAGTGTCAGTGGCTGAGATGGGAATAGTGTCAGGGCCTTAGTTACGGACATTGTCAGTGCCTAAGTTGGGATTTTTGTCAGGGTCTTTATTGTGGACAGTGTCAGGCCCTGAGTTAAGAGTAGTGTCAAGGCCTTAATTTGGAAGAGTGTCAGTGTCTCAGTTTGGAGTAGTGTCAGACCCTTAGTTAGAAACAGCGTCAGTGCCTGAGTTGGGAGTAGTGACATGGCCTAAGTTATGGACAGTGTCAGTGTCTGAGTTAGGAATAGTCTCAGGACCTTAGTTAGGGACAGTGTCAGTTAATGTGTTAGGAATAGTGTCAGGGCCTAAGTTAGGAGTAGTCTGAGACCGGTAGTTAGGAACAGTGTCAGGGCCTGAGTTCTGAGTAGTTTCAGGGCCTTAGTTAGAGAAAGTGTCAGTGCCGGGTTTGGGAGTTATGTCAGGGCCTTAGTTAGGGATAGTGTCAGTGCCTGAGTTGGGAGTAGTGTCAGGGCCTAGTTAGGGACAGGGTCAGTGTCTGAGTTGGGAGTAGTTTCAGGGCCTTAGTTAGAGAAAGTGTCAGTGCCGGAGTTGGGAGTTATGTCAGGGCCTTAGTTAGGGACAGGGTCAGTGCCTGAGTTGGGAGTAGTGTCAGGGCCTAGTTAGGGACAGTGTCAGTGCCTGAGTTGGAAGTAGTGTCAGGGCATTAGGGACAGTGTCAGTGGCTGTGATGGGAGTAGTGTCAGGGTCTTAGTTAGGGAGAGTGTCAGTGCCTGAGTTGGGAATAGTCTCAGGGTCTTTTTTGGGGTCAGCATCAGGGCATGAGTTAAAAGTAGTGTCAAGGCCTTAGTTAGGGAGAGTGTCAGTGCCTGTGTTGGGAGTAATATCAAGCCCTTCGTTAGGGACAGTGTCAGGGTCTGAGGTAGAAGTAGTCTCAGGGCCTTAGTTAGGTAGCGTGTCAGTGCCTAAGTAAGTAGTAGTGTGAGGGCCTTAGTTAGGGACAGTGTCAATGCCTGTGTTGGGAGTTGTGTCAGAGACTTAGTAAGGGACAGCGTCAGTGCCTGCATTGGGAGTAGTGTCAGGGCCTTACTTAGGGACAGCGTCAGTGCCTGAGTTAGGAGTAGTGTGATGGCCGTAGTTAGGGACACTCTCAGTGCCAGAGTTGGGGGTAGTGGCAGGCCTTTGTTAGGGACTGTGCCAGGGCCTGAGTTAAGAGTAGTGTCAAGTCCTTAGTTAGGGACAGTGTTAGTGCCTGAGTTGAGAGTAATGTCAGGGCCTTAGTTAGGGACAATGTCAGTGCCTAGTTTGGGAGTAGTGTCAGGGCCTTAGTTAGGGACAGTGTCAGTGCCTGAGTTGGGATTACTGTCAGGGCGTATTTAGGGACAGTCTCAATGCCTATTTTGGGAGTAGTGTCACGGCCTTAGTGACATTATCAGTGCCTGAGTAGGGAGTAGTGTCCGGGCCTTAGTTAGGGACACTGTCAGTTGCTTAGTTAGGAGTAGCGTCACGGCCTAAGTTAGGGCCAGTGTCAGTGCCTGAGTCAGGAGTAGAGTCAGGGCCTAAGTTAGGGACAGTGTCATTGCTTGAGATAGGAGTAGTGTCAGGGCCTTAGTTACGGACATTGTCATGCCATGATTTAGGAGTTGTGTTAGGGCGTGAGCTATGAATAGTGTCAGGGCCTTAGTTAGTGACAGTGTCAGTGCTGAGTTTGGAGTAGTATCAGGGCCTTAGTTAGAGACAGTGTCAGGGCCTGAGTTAGGTGTATGTCAGGGCCTTAGTTAGGGACAGCGTCAGTGCCTGATTTAGGAGTAGTGTCAGAGGCTTTGTTAGGGACAGTGTCAGGGCCTGAGTTAAGAGTAGTGTCACAGCTTTAGTTAGGACCAGTGTCAGGGCCTTAGTTATGTCAGTCCAATATCAGCGCCTATGATAGGAATCAGATCAGGACCTGTGTTACAGGTAATGTCAGGGCCTTATTTAAGAACAGTGTCAGGGCCTGAGTCCTGACTTACTCCTTACTCTCCTCACTAAGGACTTTGGACACTACTGCTAATTCAGGCCCTGATAATGTCCCTAACTAAATCCCTGACACTTTCCCTGGCTAAGGCCCTGAACTTCTCCTACGTCAGGCACTGATACTGTCCCTAACAATGGCCCTGACACTACACCTAACTGAGGCCCCGACATGATACCTTACAAAGGCTTTGTTGCTAGTCCAAACTAAAGCCCTAAAATTGGTCCTAAATATGGCCTTGACACTAATCCTAACTCAGGCCCTAAAACTGTCCCTAACTAAGGCCCTGATAGTATGCCTAACTCAGGCCCTCATACGATTCCTAACAATGGCTCTGATGCTAGTCCAAACTAAGGCCCTGAAATTGGTCCTAAATAAGGCCTTGACACTAATCCTAACTCAGGCCCTAGCACTGTCCCTAACTAGGTCTCAGACAGTACACTTAAATCAGACCCTGACACTGTCCCTAAGCAAGGCCCTGACACTACTCCTAACTCAGTCCCTTACACTGTACCTAACAAAGTCTCTGATGCTAGGCCTAACTCAGGCCCTGAAACCGTCTGTAACGAAGGCCCTGCTGCCATCACTATCAAAAGTCCTGACATTATTCTGAGCTAATATCCTGACCTATGTCTTTCCAAGGTCCTGAAACTGTCCCAAAGTAAGCCCTGACGCTGTCCCTAAGTGAAGACCTGAGGCTGTCCCTAACTCAGGCCCTGAAGCTTTCCTGAACTGAAGCCTTGAAGCTGTGACTAATTCAGGCCCTGATCATGTACCTAACGAAGACCTTAATGCTGATCCAGCAAAGAGGCTGATGCTGCTCCAAAGTCATGCCCTGACAGTGTGTCCAGCTAAGGGCCTGATGCTAAGCCTCACTCAGGCCCTGTCACTCTCCCTAAGTCAGGCCCTGACACTGTCACTAACTAAGGCCCTGACTCTACTCCTAATTCAGTCCCGTACATTGTATCCAACAAAGACTCTGATGCTAGTCGTAACACAGGGCCTGACACTGTCTCTAACTAAGGGCTGCTGCCATCAACATCTAAAGTCCTGACATTATCTGGAGCTAATACCCTGACCCATGTCTTACCAAGGTCCTGAAACTGTCCCAAAGTAAGCCCTGACGCTGTCCCTAAGTGAGGCCCTGAAGCTTTCCCTAACTAACTCAGGCCTTGATGCTGTGACTAACTCAGACCCTGATCATGTCTTTAACTAAGACCCTAAGGCTGATCCAACAGAGGCCCTGATGCTGCTCCTAAGTCATGCCCCGATAGTGTCCCCCACTAAGTGTCTGATGCTAGGCCTCACTCAGACCCTAACGCTCTCCCTAAGTCAGGCTCTGATGCTGTCCCTACCTGAAGCCCTAACACTGGTTCTGATTAAGGCCCTGAGAGTCTCCGTAACAAAGGTCTTCAAACTATCCTTAGGTCATTTCCTGACACTATCCCTAGATGTTAAACTGACACGGCCACTAGATAATGTCCTGCCTCTTATGCTAACTGAAGTCCTTAGGCTGTGCCTACCTCAGGCACTGAATGTAGTCCCAAGACCATGAAACTGTCCCGAACTAAGGCCTAGATGCTCGCCCTACATCCGGCCCTGACACTGTCCCTAACTAAGGCCCTAACACTATTGCTAACTGAGGATCTGACACTGGACCTATCAGAGGCCCGCTACTCCTAACTAACGCCTTGGAACTTTCCCTAACGTAGGCGCTGCTACCATCAATATGTAAAGTCCTGACATTATCCTGAGCTAATATCCTGACCCATGTCTTACCAAGGTCCTGAAACTCTCCCAACGTTAGCCCGGACACTGTCCCTAAGTGAGGCCCTGAGGCTGTCCCTCACAGAGGTCCTGATAATGTCTTTAACTAAACTCTAATGCTGATCTTACAGAGACCCTTATGTTGATCCTATGTCACGCCCTGACGCTGTCCGTAGCTAAGGCCCTGACTCTTGGCATCACTCAGGCCCTGTCGCTCTCCCTAAGTCAGGCTAAGACTCTGTCCCTACCTGAAGCCCTGACACTGGGCCTAAATTAGGCACTGATGCTCTAATTAGCTATGGTCTTGACACTATCCCTAGGTCATTTCCTGACACTATCCCTAGATCTTAACCTAAACTTGTCTTTAGCTATTGTCGAGCCTCTTATGCTAACTAAATCTCTGATGCTGTCTCTAACTATGTGCCTGAAATTAGTCCCGAGGCCGTCAACCTGTCCCTAACTGAGGTTGGAGGCTCACCCTAACTGAGGCGCTGACACTGTCCCTAACTAAAGCCCTGACACCGTACTTTACAAGGGCTCTGATGCTAGTCCTAACTCAGGCCCTGACACTGTCTCTAAGTAAGGCTCAGAATTTGCCCCTAATATAGGCCCTGCTGTCAGCAATAACTAAAAACTGGACACTAGCCTGAGTTAATATCCTGACATATTTCTAACCAAGGTCCTGACACTGTCCCTAAGAAAGCCCTGTCGCTGTCCCTATGTTAAGAACTGAGGCTGCCCCTAACTCAGGCCCTGAAGCTTTCCCTAACTGAGGCCTTGAAGCTGTGACTAAGTCAGGCCCTGATCATATCTGTAACAAAGATGCTAAGGCTGATCCAACAGAGGCGCTGATTCTGTTCCTAAGTCATGCCCTGACAGTGTCCTCAGCTAAGGGCCTGACGCTAGGCCTCACTCAGGCCCTGTCGCTCTCCCTAAGTCAGGCTCTGATGCTGTCCCTACCCGAAGCCCTGACACTGGTTCTAAATAAGGATCTGATAGTCTCAGTAACTAAGGTTTTGACACTATGCTTAGGTCCTTTCCTGACACTATCCCTAGACCATAACCTGACCCTGTCCCTAGCAAATGTCGTGCCTCTTATGCTAACTACAGCCCTGCTGCTGTCCTTAACTAAGGGCCTAAAATTACTCTCGAGGCTGTGACCCTGTCCGTCCCTAAGGCCTCGATGTTCGTCCTAATTCAGGGCCTGACACTGTCCCTAACTAAGGCCCTGCTGTCAACAATATCTAAAGTCCTGACACTATCCTGAGCTAATTTCTTTTTTTTTTAATTTTATTTATTTATTTATTTATTTATTTATGTATTTATGGCTCTGTTGGGTCTTGGTTTCTGTGTGAGGTCTTTCTCTAGTTGCGGCAATTGGGGACCACTCTTCATCGCGGTTCGCGGCCCTCTCACTATCGTGGCCTCTCCCGTTGCGGAGCACAGGCTCCATACGCGCAGGCTCAGCAATTGTGGCTCACGGGCTTAGTCGCTCCGCGGCATGTGGGATCTTCCCAGACCAGGGCTCGAACCCGTGTCCCCTGCATTGGCAGGCAGATTCTCAACCACTGCGCCACCTGGGAAGCCCCTGAGCTAATTTCTTGACCCATCTCTTACCAAGGTCCTGAAACTGTCCCCAAGAATGCCCTGATGCTGTCTTTAAGTGAGGCCTTGAGGCTGTCCCTAACAGAGGCCCTGATAATATCTTTAACATAGCCCCTGAGGCTGATCCTTCCGTGGCTCTTATGCTGCTCCTCAGTCATGCCCTGACACTGTCTCTAGCTAAGGCCCTGTCGCTAGGCCTCACTCAGGCCCTGTCTCACTTCCTAAGTCAGGCTCTGACGCTGTTCCTACCCGAAGCCCTGACACTCACTGCTCCTAAATTAGGTCCTGATGTGCTAAGTAACTAAGGTCTTGACACTATCCCTAGGTCATTTCCTGACACTCTCCCTAGACCTTAACCTAACCTTCTCTTTAGCTAATGTCGAGATTAGCTAAAGAGATTCTTTAGAACGAGATTCTTTCATCTTCTGAATAGAGTTTTCTTCAAAACATAATTTTTATAGTGTTACTAACTTTAAACAAAATGTACTCAACTGCTGTGGAATATTCCTTCATAGGAGCGTGCATGGTTCACTTCTGCATCTGCTTGTGGTGGTGTTCAGGTTGCTTTCAGCTGGAGATCCCCTTATGCTAGCTAAATCCCTGATTCTGTCCCTAAATGAGGCCCTGAATTTCGGTCCGAGGCCGTGAACCTGTCCCTAACTGAGGCCTGGAAGCTCGTCCTAATGCAGGCCCTGACAGTGTCCCTAACTAAGGCTCTGACACTACACCTAACTCAGTCACTGACACTGTACCTAAGAAAGGCTCTGATGCTAGTCCTAACTTAGGCCCTGACACTGCCTCTAACTAAGGCCCTGCTGCCGTCAATATCTGAACACCTGATATTATCCTGAGCTAATAGCCTGACCCATGTCTTACCAAGGTCCTGAAACTTTCCCAAAGTAAGCCCTGACGCTGTCCCTAAGTGAGGCCTTGAGGCTATCCCTAACGTAGGCCCTGATAATAGCTTTAACGAAGACCCTAATGCTGATCCTACAGAGGCCTTTATGCTGCTCCTAAGTCATGCCCTGATACTGTCCCTTACTCAGGCCCTAAAGATAGGCCCCACTTAGGCCCTGTTGCTGTACCTTAGTTAGGCTCTGATGCAGTCCGTACATCAAGCCCTGGCGCTGGTCCTGATTAAGGCGCTCATGCTGCTGCTAACTAAGGCCCTGATGCTCTCAATAACTAAGGTCTTCTCGTTATCCCTTGGTCATTTCCTTTCACTATCTCTGGCCTGGGACCTGACTCTGTCCCGAGATAATCTCCTGCATCTTATGCTAACTGAAACCCTAATGCTCTCCCTAACTAAGGCCCTGTCTACTCCTAACTAAGGCCATGACACTGAATCTAACAAAGGCCCGGAATCTGTCCTTAATATAGGCCCTGCTGCCAGCAAGAACTAAAATCCTGACACTCTCCTGACCTAATATCCTGACTCATTTCTAACCAAGGTCCTGACACTGTCCCTAAGAAAGCTCTGTCGCGGTCTTTAAGTGAAAACTTGAGGCTGTCTGTAACTCAGACCCTGAATCTTTCCCTAAATGAGGCCTTGACGCTGTGACTAACTAGGGCTCCGGTCATGTCTTTAACTAAGAGCCTAAAGCTGATCCAAAAAAGGCACTGATGCTGCTCCTAAATCATTCCCTGACAGTGTCCCCAGCTAAGGGCCTGACATTAGGCCTCACTCAGGCCCTGTCGCTCTCCCTAAGTCAGGCCCTGATGCTGTGCCTACCTGAAGCCCTAACGCTGCTTCTGAATAAGTCCCTGAAAGTCTCAGTAACAAAGGTCTTCACACTATCCTTAGGTCATTTCCTGACACGATTCCAAGCCTTTACCCTAACCCTGTCCCGAGCTAATGTCCTACCTCTTATGCTAACTAAAGACCTTATGCTGTGCCTAATTCAGGCACTGAATTTAGTCCCAAGGCCGCTAGACTGTCCCTAACTCGGCTCGAGGCCCTTATCGTCACAATGTTCCATGACCACTGTCATCACAATGCTCCACGCCCTTGTCATCACAATGCTCCATAACCCCTGTCATCACAATGCTCCATAACCTTAGTCATCGCAATGCTACATGCCACTGTCATCACAATGCTCCATGCCCTTATCATCACAATGCTCCATGACCCCTTTCATGACCATGCTCCATGACCATTTTCTAAAATGCTACATGTCTGTGAAATCACAAAGCTCCATGCCCCCTGTCCTCACAAGTCTCCATGACTCTTGTCATCACAATGCTCCATGACCCTTGTCATCACAATGCTCCATGATCCTTGTAATCAAAATGCTCCTTGACCCTTTCTTCACAATGTTACAGTACTCCTTTCTTCACAATGCTCCATGCCGCTGGTCACCACAATGCTCCATGACTTCTGTCATCACAATGCTCCATGTCCCTTGTCATTAAAATGCCCCATGACCCCTGTCATCCCAATGCTCCATAGCACTTTTCATCACAATGCTACATGACCACTTTTACCAAAATATTCCATGACCACTTTAATCACAGTGCTCCATGACCACTTTCATCACAATGCCCCATGACCCCTGTAATCAAAATGCTCCATGGCCCTTGTCACCACAATGCACCAGGACCCGTCATCCCAATTCTCCATGGCCCTTGTCATCACAATGCTCCATGGCCCTTGTCATCACAATGATCCAGAGCCTTAGTGCTTGAGTTGGGAGTAGTGTCATTGCCTCAGTTAGGGACACTGTCATTGCCTGAATTGGGAGTAGTGTCAGAGCCTTAGTTAGGGACAGCGCCAGGGCGAGTTGGGAGTAGTGCCAGTGCCTTAGTTAGGGACAGCACCAGTGCTTGCGTTGGGAGTAGTGTCAGGGCCATAGTTAGGGACAGTGTCAGTGGCTGAGATGGGAATAGTGTCAGGGCCTTAGTTACGGACATTGTCAGTGCCTAAGTTGGGATTTTTGTCAGGGTCTTTATTGTGGACAGTGTCAGGCCCTGAGTTAAGAGTAGTGTCAAGGCCTTAATTTGGAAGAGTGTCAGTGTCTCAGTTTGGAGTAGTGTCAGACCCTTAGTTAGAAACAGCGTCAGTGCCTGAGTTGGGAGTAGTGACATGGCCTAAGTTATGGACAGTGTCAGTGTCTGAGTTAGGAATAGTCTCAGGACCTTAGTTAGGGACAGTGTCAGTTAATGTGTTAGGAATAGTGTCAGGGCCTAAGTTAGGAGTAGTCTGAGACCGGTAGTTAGGAACAGTGTCAGGGCCTGAGTTCTGAGTAGTTTCAGGGCCTTAGTTAGAGAAAGTGTCAGTGCCGGGTTTGGGAGTTATGTCAGGGCCTTAGTTAGGGATAGTGTCAGTGCCTGAGTTGGGAGTAGTGTCAGGGCCTAGTTAGGGACAGGGTCAGTGTCTGAGTTGGGAGTAGTTTCAGGGCCTTAGTTAGAGAAAGTGTCAGTGCCGGAGTTGGGAGTTATGTCAGGGCCTTAGTTAGGGACAGGGTCAGTGCCTGAGTTGGGAGTAGTGTCAGGGCCTAGTTAGGGACAGTGTCAGTGCCTGAGTTGGAAGTAGTGTCAGGGCATTAGGGACAGTGTCAGTGGCTGTGATGGGAGTAGTGTCAGGGTCTTAGTTAGGGAGAGTGTCAGTGCCTGAGTTGGGAATAGTCTCAGGGTCTTTTTTGGGGACAGCATCAGGGCATGAGTTAAAAGTAGTGTCAAGGCCTTAGTTAGGGAGAGTGTCAGTGCCTGTGTTGGGAGTAATATCAAGCCCTTCGTTAGGGACAGTGTCAGGGTCTGAGGTAGAAGTAGTCTCAGGGCCTTAGTTAGGTAGCGTGTCAGTGCCTAAGTAAGTAGTAGTGTGAGGGCCTTAGTTAGGGACAGTGTCAATGCCTGTGTTGGGAGTTGTGTCAGAGACTTAGTAAGGGACAGCGTCAGTGCCTGCATTGGGAGTAGTGTCAGGGCCTTACTTAGGGACAGCGTCAGTGCCTGAGTTAGGAGTAGTGTGATGGCCGTAGTTAGGGACACTCTCAGTGCCAGAGTTGGGGGTAGTGGCAGGCCTTTGTTAGGGACTGTGCCAGGGCCTGAGTTAAGAGTAGTGTCAAGTCCTTAGTTAGGGACAGTGTTAGTGCCTGAGTTGAGAGTAATGTCAGGGCCTTAGTTAGGGACAATGTCAGTGCCTAGTTTGGGAGTAGTGTCAGGGCCTTAGTTAGGGACAGTGTCAGTGCCTGAGTTGGGATTACTGTCAGGGCGTATTTAGGGACAGTCTCAATGCCTATTTTGGGAGTAGTGTCACGGCCTTAGTGACATTATCAGTGCCTGAGTAGGGAGTAGTGTCCGGGCCTTAGTTAGGGACACTGTCAGTTGCTTAGTTAAGAGTAGCGTCACGGCCTAAGTTAGGGCCAGTGTCAGTGCCTGAGTCAGGAGTAGAGTCAGGGCCTAAGTTAGGGACAGTGTCATTGCTTGAGATAGGAGTAGTGTCAGGGCCTTAGTTACGGACATTGTCATGCCATGATTTAGGAGTTGTGTTAGGGCGTGAGCTATGAATAGTGTCAGGGCCTTAGTTAGTGACAGTGTCAGTGCTGAGTTTGGAGTAGTATCAGGGCCTTAGTTAGAGACAGTGTCAGGGCCTGAGTTAGGTGTATGTCAGGGCCTTAGTTAGGGACAGCGTCAGTGCCTGATTTAGGAGTAGTGTCAGAGGCTTTGTTAGGGACAGTGTCAGGGCCTGAGTTAAGAGTAGTGTCACAGCTTTAGTTAGGACCAGTGTCAGGGCCTTAGTTATGTCAGTCCAATATCAGCGCCTATGATAGGAATCAGATCAGGACCTGTGTTACAGGTAATGTCAGGGCCTTATTTAAGAACAGTGTCAGGGCCTGAGTCCTGACTTACTCCTTACTCTCCTCACTAAGGACTTTGGACACTACTGCTAATTCAGGCCCTGATAATGTCCCTAACTAATTCCCTGACACTTTCCCTGGCTAAGGCCCTGAACTTCTCCTACGTCAGGCACTGATACTGTCCCTAACAATGGCCCTGACACTACACCTAACTGAGGCCCCGACATGATACCTTACAAAGGCTTTGTTGCTAGTCCAAACTAAAGCCCTAAAATTGGTCCTAAATATGGCCTTGACACTAATCCTAACTCAGGCCCTAAAACTGTCCCTAACTAAGGCCCTGATAGTATGCCTAACTCAGGCCCTCATACGATTCCTAACAATGGCTCTGATGCTAGTCCAAACTAAGGCCCTGAAATTGGTCCTAAATAAGGCCTTGACACTAATCCTAACTCAGGCCCTAGCACTGTCCCTAACTAGGTCTCAGACAGTACACTTAAATCAGACCCTGACACTGTCCCTAAGCAAGGCCCTGACACTACTCCTAACTCAGTCCCTTACACTGTACCTAACAAAGTCTCTGATGCTAGGCCTAACTCAGGCCCTGAAACCGTCTGTAACGAAGGCCCTGCTGCCATCACTATCAAAAGTCCTGACATTATTCTGAGCTAATATCCTGACCTATGTCTTTCCAAGGTCCTGAAACTGTCCCAAAGTAAGCCCTGACGCTGTCCCTAAGTGAAGACCTGAGGCTGTCCCTAACTCAGGCCCTGAAGCTTTCCTGAACTGAAGCCTTGAAGCTGTGACTAATTCAGGCCCTGATCATGTACCTAACGAAGACCTTAATGCTGATCCAGCAAAGAGGCTGATGCTGCTCCAAAGTCATGCCCTGACAGTGTGTCCAGCTAAGGGCCTGATGCTAAGCCTCACTCAGGCCCTGTCACTCTCCCTAAGTCAGGCCCTGACACTGTCACTAACTAAGGCCCTGACTCTACTCCTAATTCAGTCCCGTACATTGTATCCAACAAAGACTCTGATGCTAGTCGTAACACAGGGCCTGACACTGTCTCTAACTAAGGGCTGCTGCCATCAACATCTAAAGTCCTGACATTATCTGGAGCTAATACCCTGACCCATGTCTTACCAAGGTCCTGAAACTGTCCCAAAGTAAGCCCTGACGCTGTCCCTAAGTGAGGCCCTGAAGCTTTCCCTAACTAACTCAGGCCTTGATGCTGTGACTAACTCAGACCCTGATCATGTCTTTAACTAAGACCCTAAGGCTGATCCAACAGAGGCCCTGATGCTGCTCCTAAGTCATGCCCCGATAGTGTCCCCCACTAAGTGTCTGATGCTAGGCCTCACTCAGACCCTAACGCTCTCCCTAAGTCAGGCTCTGATGCTGTCCCTACCTGAAGCCCTAACACTGGTTCTGATTAAGGCCCTGAGAGTCTCCGTAACAAAGGTCTTCAAACTATCCTTAGGTCATTTCCTGACACTATCCCTAGATGTTAAACTGACACGGCCACTAGATAATGTCCTGCCTCTTATGCTAACTGAAGTCCTTAGGCTGTGCCTACCTCAGGCACTGAATGTAGTCCCAAGACCATGAAACTGTCCCGAACTAAGGCCTAGATGCTCGCCCTACATCCGGCCCTGACACTGTCCCTAACTAAGGCCCTAACACTATTGCTAACTGAGGATCTGACACTGGACCTATCAGAGGCCTGCTACTCCTAACTAACGCCTTGGAACTTTCCCTAACGTAGGCGCTGCTACCATCAATATGTAAAGTCCTGACATTATCCTGAGCTAATATCCTGACCCATGTCTTACCAAGGTCCTGAAACTCTCCCAACGTTAGCCCTGACACTGTCCCTAAGTGAGGCCCTGAGGCTGTCCCTCACAGAGGTCCTGATAATGTCTTTAACTAAACTCTAATGCTGATCTTACAGAGACCCTTATGTTGATCCTATGTCACGCCCTGACGCTGTCCGTAGCTAAGGCCCTGACTCTTGGCATCACTCAGGCCCTGTCGCTCTCCCTAAGTCAGGCTAAGACTCTGTCCCTACCTGAAGCCCTGACACTGGGCCTAAATTAGGCACTGATGCTCTAATTAGCTATGGTCTTGACACTATCCCTAGGTCATTTCCTGACACTATCCCTAGATCTTAACCTAAACTTGTCTTTAGCTATTGTCGAGCCTCTTATGCTAACTAAATCTCTGATGCTGTCTCTAACTATGTGCCTGAAATTAGTCCCGAGGCCGTCAACCTGTCCCTAACTGAGGTTGGAGGCTCACCCTAACTGAGGCGCTGACACTGTCCCTAACTAAAGCCCTGACACCGTACTTTACAAGGGCTCTGATGCTAGTCCTAACTCAGGCCCTGACACTGTCTCTAAGTAAGGCTCAGAATTTGCCCCTAATATAGGCCCTGCTGTCAGCAATAACTAAAAACTGGACACTAGCCTGAGTTAATATCCTGACATATTTCTAACCAAGGTCCTGACACTGTCCCTAAGAAAGCCCTGTCGCTGTCCCTATGTTAAGAACTGAGGCTGCCCCTAACTCAGGCCCTGAAGCTTTCCCTAACTGAGGCCTTGAAGCTGTGACTAAGTCAGGCCCTGATCATATCTGTAACAAAGATGCTAAGGCTGATCCAACAGAGGCGCTGATTCTGTTCCTAAGTCATGCCCTGACAGTGTCCTCAGCTAAGGGCCTGACGCTAGGCCTCACTCAGGCCCTGTCGCTCTCCCTAAGTCAGGCTCTGATGCTGTCCCTACCCGAAGCCCTGACACTGGTTCTAAATAAGGATCTGATAGTCTCAGTAACTAAGGTTTTGACACTATGCTTAGGTCCTTTCCTGACACTATCCCTAGACCATAACCTGACCCTGTCCCTAGCAAATGTCGTGCCTCTTATGCTAACTACAGCCCTGCTGCTGTCCTTAACTAAGGGCCTAAAATTACTCTCGAGGCTGTGACCCTGTCCGTCCCTAAGGCCTCGATGTTCGTCCTAATTCAGGGCCTGACACTGTCCCTAACTAAGGCCCTGCTGTCAACAATATCTAAAGTCCTGACACTATCCTGAGCTAATTTCTTTTTTTTTTAATTTTATTTATTTATTTATTTATTTATTTATGTATTTATGGCTCTGTTGGGTCTTGGTTTCTGTGTGAGGGCTTTCTCTAGTTGCGGCAAGTGGGGACCACTCTTCATCGCGGTTCGCGGCCCTCTCACTATCGTGGCCTCTCCCGTTGCGGAGCACAGGCTCCAGACGCGCAGGCTCAGCAATTGTGGCTCACGGGCTTAGTCGCTCCGCGGCATGTGGGATCTTCCCAGACCAGGGCTCGAACCCGTGTCCCCTGCATTGGCAGGCAGATTCTCAACCACTGCGCCACCTGGGAAGCCCCTGAGCTAATTTCTTGACCCATCTCTTACCAAGGTCCTGAAACTGTCCCCAAGAATGCCCTGATGCTGTCTTTAAGTGAGGCCTTGAGGCTGTCCCTAACAGAGGCCCTGATAATATCTTTAACATAGCCCCTGAGGCTGATCCTTCCGTGGCTCTTATGCTGCTCCTCAGTCATGCCCTGACACTGTCTCTAGCTAAGGCCCTGTCGCTAGGCCTCACTCAGGCCCTGTCTCACTTCCTAAGTCAGGCTCTGACGCTGTTCCTACCCGAAGCCCTGACACTCACTGCTCCTAAATTAGGTCCTGATGTGCTAAGTAACTAAGGTCTTGACACTATCCCTAGGTCATTTCCTGACACTCTCCCTAGACCTTAACCTAACCTTCTCTTTAGCTAATGTCGAGATTAGCTAAAGAGATTCTTTAGAACGAGATTCTTTCATCTTCTGAATAGAGTTTTCTTCAAAACATAATTTTTATAGTGTTACTAACTTTAAACAAAATGTACTCAACTGCTGTGGAATATTCCTTCATAGGAGCGTGCATGGTTCACTTCTGCATCTGCTTGTGGTGGTGTTCAGGTTGCTTTCAGCTGGAGATCCCCTTATGCTAGCTAAATCCCTGATTCTGTCCCTAAATGAGGCCCTGAATTTCGGTCCGAGGCCGTGAACCTGTCCCTAACTGAGGCCTGGAAGCTCGTCCTAATGCAGGCCCTGACAGTGTCCCTAACTAAGGCTCTGACACTACACCTAACTCAGTCACTGACACTGTACCTAAGAAAGGCTCTGATGCTAGTCCTAACTTAGGCCCTGACACTGCCTCTAACTAAGGCCCTGCTGCCGTCAATATCTGAACACCTGATATTATCCTGAGCTAATAGCCTGACCCATGTCTTACCAAGGTCCTGAAACTTTCCCAAAGTAAGCCCTGACGCTGTCCCTAAGTGAGGCCTTGAGGCTATCCCTAACGTAGGCCCTGATAATAGCTTTAACGAAGACCCTAATGCTGATCCTACAGAGGCCTTTATGCTGCTCCTAAGTCATGCCCTGATACTGTCCCTTACTCAGGCCCTAAAGATAGGCCCCACTTAGGCCCTGTTGCTGTACCTTAGTTAGGCTCTGATGCAGTCCGTACATCAAGCCCTGGCGCTGGTCCTGATTAAGGCGCTCATGCTGCTGCTAACTAAGGCCCTGATGCTCTCAATAACTAAGGTCTTCTCGTTATCCCTTGGTCATTTCCTTTCACTATCTCTGGCCTGGGACCTGACTCTGTCCCGAGATAATCTCCTGCATCTTATGCTAACTGAAACCCTAATGCTCTCCCTAACTAAGGCCCTGTCTACTCCTAACTAAGGCCATGACACTGAATCTAACAAAGGCCCGGAATCTGTCCTTAATATAGGCCCTGCTGCCAGCAAGAACTAAAATCCTGACACTCTCCTGACCTAATATCCTGACTCATTTCTAACCAAGGTCCTGACACTGTCCCTAAGAAAGCTCTGTCGCGGTCTTTAAGTGAAAACTTGAGGCTGTCTGTAACTCAGACCCTGAATCTTTCCCTAAATGAGGCCTTGACGCTGTGACTAACTAGGGCTCCGGTCATGTCTTTAACTAAGAGCCTAAAGCTGATCCAAAAAAGGCACTGATGCTGCTCCTAAATCATTCCCTGACAGTGTCCCCAGCTAAGGGCCTGACATTAGGCCTCACTCAGGCCCTGTCGCTCTCCCTAAGTCAGGCCCTGATGCTGTGCCTACCTGAAGCCCTAACGCTGCTTCTGAATAAGTCCCTGAAAGTCTCAGTAACAAAGGTCTTCACACTATCCTTAGGTCATTTCCTGACACGATTCCAAGCCTTTACCCTAACCCTGTCCCGAGCTAATGTCCTACCTCTTATGCTAACTAAAGACCTTATGCTGTGCCTAATTCAGGCACTGAATTTAGTCCCAAGGCCGCTAGACTGTCCCTAACTCGGCTCGATGCCCTTATCGTCACAATGTTCCATGACCACTGTCATCACAATGCTCCACGCCCTTGTCATCACAATGCTCCATAACCCCTGTCATCACAATGCTCCATGACCTTTGTCATCGCAATGTTACATGCCACTGTCATCACAATGCTCCATGCCCTTATCATCACAATGCTCCATGACCCCTTTCATGACCATGCTCCATGACCATTTTCTAAAATGCTACATGTCTGTGAAATCACAAAGCTCCATGCCCCCTGTCCTCACAAGTCTCCATGACTCTTGTCATCACAATGCTCCATGACCCTTGTCATCACAATGCTCCATGATCCTTGTAATCAAAATGCTCCTTGACCCTTTCTTCACAATGTTACAGTACTCCTTTCTTCACAATGCTCCATGCCGCTGGTCACCACAATGCTCCATGACTTCTGTCATCACAATGCTCCATGTCCCTTGTCATTAAAATGCCCCATGACCCCTGTCATCCCAATGCTCCATAGCACTTTTCATCACAATGCTACATGACCACTTTTACCAAAATATTCCATGACCACTTTAATCACAGTGCTCCATGACCACTTTCATCACAATGCCCCATGACCCCTGTAATCAAAATGCTCCATGGCCCTTGTCACCACAATGCACCAGGACCCGTCATCCCAATTCTCCATGGCCCTTGTCATCACAATGCTCCATGGCCCTTGTCATCACAATGATCCAGAGCCTTAGTGCTTGAGTTGGGAGTAGTGTCATTGCCTCAGTTAGGGACACTGTCATTGCCTGAATTGGGAGTAGTGTCAGAGCCTTAGTTAGGGACAGCGCCAGGGCGAGTTGGGAGTAGTGCCAGTGCCTTAGTTAGGGACAGCACCAGTGCTTGCGTTGGGAGTAGTGTCAGGGCCATAGTTAGGGACAGTGTCAGTGGCTGAGATGGGAATAGTGTCAGGGCCTTAGTTACGGACATTGTCAGTGCCTAAGTTGGGATTTTTGTCAGGGTCTTTATTGTGGACAGTGTCAGGCCCTGAGTTAAGAGTAGTGTCAAGGCCTTAATTTGGAAGAGTGTCAGTGTCTCAGTTTGGAGTAGTGTCAGACCCTTAGTTAGAAACAGCGTCAGTGCCTGAGTTGGGAGTAGTGACATGGCCTAAGTTATGGACAGTGTCAGTGTCTGAGTTAGGAATAGTCTCAGGACCTTAGTTAGGGACAGTGTCAGTTAATGTGTTAGGAATAGTGTCAGGGCCTAAGTTAGGAGTAGTCTGAGACCGGTAGTTAGGAACAGTGTCAGGGCCTGAGTTGTGAGTAGTTTCAGGGCCTTAGTTAGAGAAAGTGTCAATGCCGGGTTTGGGAGTTATGTCAGGGCCTTAGTTAGGGACAGTGTCAGTGCCTGAGTTGGGAGTAGTGTCAGGGCCTAGTTAGGGACAGGGTCAGTGTCTGAGTTGGGAGTAGTTTCAGGGCCTTAGTTAGAGAAAGTGTCAGTGCCGGAGTTGGGAGTTATGTCAGGGCCTTAGTTAGGGACAGGGTCAGTGCCTGAGTTGGGAGTAGTGTCAGGGCCTAGTTAGGGACAGTGTCAGTGCCTGAGTTGGAAGTAGTGTCAGGGCATTAGGGACAGTGTCAGTGGCTGAGATGGGAGTAGTGTCAGGGTCTTAGTTAGGGAGAGTGTCAGTGCCTGAGTTGGGAATAGTCTCAGGGTCTTTTTTGGGGACAGCATCAGGGCATGAGTTAAAAGTAGTGTCAAGGCCTTAGTTAGGGAGAGTGTCAGTGCCTGTGTTGGGAGTAATATCAAGCCCTTCGTTAGGGACAGTGTCAGGGTCTGAGGTAGAAGTAGTCTCAGGGCCTTAGTTAGGTAGCGTGTCAGTGCCTAAGTAAGTAGTAGTGTGAGGGCCTTAGTTAGGGACAGTGTCAATGCCTGTGTTGGGAGTTGTGTCAGAGACTTAGTAAGGGACAGCGTCAGTGCCTGCGTTGGGAGTAGTGTCAGGGCCTTACTTAGGGACAGCGTCAGTGCCTGAGTTAGGAGTAGTGTTATGGCCGTAGTTAGGGACACTCTCAGTGCCAGAGTTGGGGGTAGTGGCAGGCCTTTGTTAGGGACTGTGCCAGGGCCTGAGTTAAGGGTAGTGTCAAGTCCTTAGTTAGGGACAGTGTTAGTGCCTGAGTTGAGAGTAATGTCAGGGCCATAGTTAGGGACAATGTCAGTGCCTAGTTTGGGAGTAGTGTCAGGGCCTTAGTTAGGGACAGTGTCAGTGCCTGAGTTGGGATTACTGTCAGGGCGTATTTAGGGACAGTCTCAATGCCTATTTTGGGAGTAGTGTCACGGCCTTAGTGACATTATCAGTGCCTGAGTAGGGAGTAGTGTCCGGGCCTTAGTTAGGGACAGTGTCAGTTGCTTAGTTAGGAGTAGCGTCACGGCCTGAGTTAGGGCCAGTGTCAGTGCCTGAGTCAGGAGTAGAGTCAGGGCCTAAGTTAGGGACAGTGTCATTGCTTGAGATAGGAGTAGTGTCAGGGCCTTAGTTACGGACATTGTCATGCCATGATTTAGGAGTTGTGTTAGGGCGTGAGCTATGAATAGTGTCAGGGCCTTAGTTAGTGACAGTGTCAGTGCTGAGTTTGGAGTAGTATCAGGGCCTTAGTTAGAGACAGTGTCAGGGCCTGAGTTAGGTGTATGTCAGGGCCTTAGTTAGGGACAGCGTCAGTGCCTGATTTAGGAGTAGTGTCAGAGGCTTTGTTAGGGACAGTGTCAGGGCCTGAGTTAAGAGTAGTGTCACAGCTTTAGTTAGGACCAGTGTCAGGGCCTTAGTTAAGTCAGTCCAACATCAGCGCCTATGATAGGAATCAGATCAGGACCTGTGTTACAGGTAATGTCAGGGCCTTATTTAAGAACAGTGTCAGGGCCTGAGTCCTGACTTACTCCTTACTCTCCTCACTAAGGACTTTGGACACTACTGCTAATTCAGGCCCTGATAATGTCCCTAACTAATTCCCTGACACTTTCCTTGGCTAAGGCCCTGAACTTCTCCTACGTCAGGCACTGATACTGTCCCTAACAATGGCCCTGACACTACACCTAACTGAGGCCCCGACATGATACCTTACAAAGGCTTTGTTGCTAGTCCAAACTAAAGCCCTAAAATTGGTCCTAAATATGGCCTTGACACTAATCCTAACTCAGGCCCTAAAACTGTCCCTAACTAAGGCCCTGATAGTATGCCTAACTCAGGCCCTCATACGATTCCTAACAATGGCTCTGATGCTAGTCCAAACTAAGGCCCTGAAATTGGTCCTAAATAAGGCCTTGACACTAATCCTAACTCAGGCCCTAGCACTGTCCCTAACTAGGTCTCAGACAGTACACCTAAATCAGACCCTGACACTGTCCCTAAGCAAGGCCCTGACACTACTCCTAACTCAGTCCCTTACACTGTACCTAACAAAGTCTCTGATGCTAGGCCTAACTCAGGCCCTGAAACCGTCTTTAACGAAGGCCCTGCTGCCATCACTATCAAAAGTCCTGACATTATTCTGAGCTAATATCCTGACGTATGTCTTTCCAAGGTCCTGAAACTGTCCCAAAGGAAGCCCTGACGCTGTCCCTAAGTGAAGACCTGAGGCTGTCCCTAACTCAGGCCCTGAAGCTTTCCTTAACTGAAGCCTTGAAGCTGTGACTAATTCAGGCCCTGATCATGTACCTAACGAAGACCTTAATGCTGATCCAGCAGAGGCTGATGCTGCTCCAAAGTCATGCCCTGACAGTGTGTCCAGCTAAGGGCCTGATGCTAAGCCTCACTCAGGCCCTGTCACTCTCCCTAAGTCAGGCCCTGACACTGTCACTAACTAAGGCCCTGACTCTACTCCTAATTCAGTCCCGTACATTGTATCCAACAAAGACTCTGATGCTAGTCGTAACACAGGGCCTGACACTGTCTCTAACTAAGGGCTGCTGCCATCAACATCTAAAGTCCTGACATTATCTGGAGCTAATACCCTGACCCATGTCTTACCAAGGTCCTGAAACTGTCCCAAAGTAAGCCCTGACGCTGTCCCTAAGTGAGGCCCTGAAGCTTTCCCTAACTAACTCAGGCCTTGATGCTGTGACTAACTCAGACCCTGATCATGTCTTTAACTAAGACCCTAAGGCTGATCCAACAGAGGCCCTGATGCTGCTCCTAAGTCATGCCCCGATAGTGTCCCCCACTAAGTGTCTGATGCTAGGCCTCACTCAGACCCTAACGCTCTCCCTAAGTCAGGCTCTGATGCTGTCCCTACCTGAAGCCCTAACACTGGTTCTGATTAAGGCCCTGAGAGTCTCCGTAACAAAGGTCTTCAAACTATCCTTAGGTCATTTCCTGACACTATCCCTAGATGTTAAACTGACACGGCCACTAGATAATGTCCTGCCTCTTATGCTAACTGAAGTCCTTAGGCTGTGCCTACCTCAGGCACTGAATGTAGTCCCAAGACCATGAAACTGTCCCGAACTAAGGCCTAGATGCTCGCCCTACATCCGGCCCTGACACTGTCCCTAACTAAGGCCCTAACACTATTGCTAACTGAGGATCTGACACTGGACCTATCAGAGGCCCGCTACTCCTAACTAACGCCTTGGAACTTTCCCTAACGTAGGCGCTGCTACCATCAATATCTAAAGTCCTGACATTATCCTGAGCTAATATCCTGACCCATGTCTTACCAAGGTCCTGAAACTCTCCCAACGTTAGCCCTGACACTGTCCCTAAGTGAGGCCCTGAGGCTGTCCCTCACAGAGGTCCTGATAATGTCTTTAACTAAACTCTAATGCTGATCTTACAGAGACCCTTATGTTGATCCTATGTCACGCCCTGACGCTGTCCGTAGCTAAGGCCCTGACTCTAGGCATCACTCAGGCCCTGTCGCTCTCCCTAAGTCAGGCTAAGACTCTGTCCCTACCTGAAGCCCTGACACTGGGCCTAAATTAGGCACTGATGCTCTAATTAGCTATGGTCTTGACACTATCCCTAGGTCATTTCCTGACACTATCCCTAGATCTTAACCTAAACTTGTCTTTAGCTATTGTCGAGCCTCTTATGCTAACTAAATCTCTGATGCTGTCTCTAACTATGTGCCTGAAATTAGTCCCGAGGCCGTCAACCTGTCCCTAACTGAGGTTGGAGGCTCACCCTAACTGAGGCGCTGACACTGTCCCTAACTAAAGCCCTGACACCGTACTTTACAAGGGCTCTGATGCTAGTCCTAACTCAGGCCCTGACACTGTCTCTAAGTAAGGCTCAGAATTTGCCCCTAATATAGGCCCTGCTGTCAGCAATAACTAAAAACTGGACACTAGCCTGAGTTAATATCCTGACATATTTCTCACCAAGGTCCTGACACTGTCCCTAAGAAAGCCCTGTCGCTGTCCCTATGTTAAGAACTGAGGCTGCCCCTAACTCAGGCCCTGAAGCTTTCCCTAACTGAGGCCTTGAAGCTGTGACTAAGTCAGGCCCTGATCATATCTGTAACAAAGATGCTAAGGCTGATCCAACAGAGGCGCTGATTCTGTTCCTAAGTCATGCCCTGACAGTGTCCTCAGCTAAGGGCCTGACGCTAGGCCTCACTCAGGCCCTGTCGCTCTCCCTAAGTCAGGCTCTGATGCTGTCCCTACCCGAAGCCCTGACACTGGTTCTAAATAAGGATCTGATAGTCTCAGTAACTAAGGTTTTGACACTATGCTTAGGTCCTTTCCTGACACTATCCCTAGACCATAACCTGACCCTGTCCCTAGCAAATGTCGTGCCTCTTATGCTAACTACAGCCCTGCTGCTGTCCTTAACTAAGGGCCTAAAATTACTCTCGAGGCTGTGACCCTGTCCGTCCCTAAGGCCTCGATGTTCGTCCTAATTCAGGGCCTGACACTGTCCCTAACTAAGGCCCTGCTGTCAACAATATCTAAAGTCCTGACACTATCCTGAGCTAATTTCTTTTTTTTTTAATTTTATTTATTTATTTATTTATTTATTTATGTATTTATGGCTCTGTTGGGTCTTGGTTTCTGTGTGAGGGCTTTCTCTAGTTGCGGCAAGTGGGGACCACTCTTCATCGCGGTTCGCGGCCCTCTCACTATCGTGGCCTCTCCCGTTGCGGAGCACAGGCTCCAGACGCGCAGGCTCAGCAATTGTGGCTCACGGGCTTAGTCGCTCCGCGGCATGTGGGATCTTCCCAGACCAGGGCTCGAACCCGTGTCCCCTGCATTGGCAGGCAGATTCTCAACCACTGCGCCACCTGGGAAGCCCCTGAGCTAATTTCTTGACCCATCTCTTACCAAGGTCCTGAAACTGTCCCCAAGAATGCCCTGATGCTGTCTTTAAGTGAGGCCTTGAGGCTGTCCCTAACAGAGGCCCTGATAATATCTTTAACATAGCCCCTGAGGCTGATCCTTCCGTGGCTCTTATGCTGCTCCTCAGTCATGCCCTGACACTGTCTCTAGCTAAGGCCCTGTCGCTAGGCCTCACTCAGGCCCTGTCTCACTTCCTAAGTCAGGCTCTGACGCTGTTCCTACCCGAAGCCCTGACACTCACTGCTCCTAAATTAGGTCCTGATGTGCTAAGTAACTAAGGTCTTGACACTATCCCTAGGTCATTTCCTGACACTCTCCCTAGACCTTAACCTAACCTTCTCTTTAGCTAATGTCGAGATTAGCTAAAGAGATTCTTTAGAACGAGATTCTTTCATCTTCTGAATAGAGTTTTCTTCAAAACATAATTTTTATAGTGTTACTAACTTTAAACAAAATGTACTCAACTGCTGTGGAATATTCCTTCATAGGAGCGTGCATGGTTCACTTCTGCATCTGCTTGTGGTGGTGTTCAGGTTGCTTTCAGCTGGAGATCCCCTTATGCTAGCTAAATCCCTGATTCTGTCCCTAAATGAGGCCCTGAATTTAGGTCCGAGGCCGTGAACCTGTCCCTAACTGAGGCCTGGAAGCTCGTCCTAATGCAGGCCCTGACAGTGTCCCTAACTAAGGCTCTGACACTACACCTAACTCAGTCACTGACACTGTACCTAAGAAAGGCTCTGATGCTAGTCCTAACTTAGGCCCTGACACTGCCTCTAACTAAGGCCCTGCTGCCGTCAATATCTGAACACCTGATATTATCCTGAGCTAATAGCCTGACCCATGTCTTACCAAGGTCCTGAAACTTTCCCAAAGTAAGCCCTGACGCTGTCCCTAAGTGAGGCCTTGAGGCTATCCCTAACGTAGGCCCTGATAATAGCTTTAACGAAGACCCTAATGCTGATCCTACAGAGGCCTTTATGCTGCTCCTAAGTCATGCCCTGATACTGTCCCTTACTCAGGCCCTAAAGATAGGCCCCACTTAGGCCCTGTTGCTGTACCTTAGTTAGGCTCTGATGCAGTCCGTACATCAAGCCCTGGCGCTGGTCCTGATTAAGGCGCTCATGCTGCTGCTAACTAAGGCCCTGATGCTCTCAATAACTAAGGTCTTCTCGTTATCCCTTGGTCATTTCCTTTCACTATCTCTGGCCTGGGACCTGACTCTGTCCCGAGATAATCTCCTGCATCTTATGCTAACTGAAACCCTAATGCTCTCCCTAACTAAGGCCCTGTCTACTCCTAACTAAGGCCATGACACTGAATCTAACAAAGGCCCGGAATCTGTCCTTAATATAGGCCCTGCTGCCAGCAAGAACTAAAATCCTGACACTCTCCTGACCTAATATCCTGACTCATTTCTAACCAAGGTCCTGACACTGTCCCTAAGAAAGCTCTGTCGCGGTCTTTAAGTGAAAACTTGAGGCTGTCTGTAACTCAGACCCTGAATCTTTCCCTAAATGAGGCCTTGACGCTGTGACTAACTAGGGCTCCGGTCATGTCTTTAACTAAGAGCCTAAAGCTGATCCAAAAAAGGCACTGATGCTGCTCCTAAATCATTCCCTGACAGTGTCCCCAGCTAAGGGCCTGACATTAGGCCTCACTCAGGCCCTGTCTCTCTCCCTAAGTCAGGCCCTGATGCTGTGCCTACCTGAAGCCCTAACGCTGCTTCTGAATAAGTCCCTGAAAGTCTCAGTAACAAAGGTCTTCACACTATCCTTAGGTCATTTCCTGACACGATTCCAAGCCTTTACCCTAACCCTGTCCCGAGCTAATGTCCTACCTCTTATGCTAACTAAAGACCTTATGCTGTGCCTAATTCAGGCACTGAATTTAGTCCCAAGGCCGCTAGACTGTCCCTAACTCGGCTCGAGGCCCTTATCGTCACAATGTTCCATGACCACTGTCATCACAATGCTCCACGCCCTTGTCATCACAATGCTCCATAACCCCTGTCATCACAATGCTCCATAACCTTAGTCATCGCAATGCTACATGCCACTGTCATCACAATGCTCCATGCCCTTATCATCACAATGCTCCATGACCCCTTTCATGACCATGCTCCATGACCCTTTTCTAAAATGCTATATGTCTGTGAAATCACAAAGCTCCATGCCCCCTGTCCTCACAAGTCTCCATGACTCTTGTCATCACAATGCTCCATGACCCTTGTCATCACAATGCTCCATGATCCTTGTAATCAAAATGCTCCTTGACCCTTTCTTCACAATGTTACAGTACTCCTTTCTTCACAATGCTCCATGCCGCTGGTCACCACAATGCTCCATGACTTCTGTCATCACAATGCTCCATGTCCCTTGTCATTAAAATGCCCCATGACCCCTGTCATCCCAATGCTCCATAGCACTTTTCATCACAATGCTACATGACCACTTTTACCAAAATATTCCATGACCACTTTAATCACAGTGCTCCATGACCACTTTCATCACAATGCCCCATGACCCCTGTAATCAAAATGCTCCATGGCCCTTGTCACCACAATGCAGCAGGACCCGTCATCCCAATTCTCCATGGCCCTTGTCATCACAATGCTCCATGGCCCTTGTCATCACAATGATCCAGAGCCTTAGTGCTTGAGTTGGGAGTAGTGTCATTGCCTCAGTTAGGGACACTGTCATTGCCTGAATTGGGAGTAGTGTCAGAGCCTTAGTTAGGGACAGCGCCAGGGCGAGTTGGGAGTAGTGCCAGTGCCTTAGTTAGGGACAGCACCAGTGCTTGCGTTGGGAGTAGTGTCAGGGCCATAGTTAGGGACAGTGTCAGTGGCTGAGATGGGAATAGTGTCAGGGCCTTAGTTACGGACATTGTCAGTGCCTAAGTTGGGATTTTTGTCAGGGTCTTTATTGTGGACAGTGTCAGGCCCTGAGTTAAGAGTAGTGTCAAGGCCTTAATTTGGAAGAGTGTCAGTGTCTCAGTTTGGAGTAGTGTCAGACCCTTAGTTAGAAACAGCGTCAGTGCCTGAGTTGGGAGTAGTGACATGGCCTAAGTTATGGACAGTGTCAGTGTCTGAGTTAGGAATAGTCTCAGGACCTTAGTTAGGGACAGTGTCAGTTAATGTGTTAGGAATAGTGTCAGGGCCTAAGTTAGGAGTAGTGTGAGACCGGTAGTTAGGAACAGTGTCAGGGCCTGAGTTCTGAGTAGTTTCAGGGCCTTAGTTAGAGAAAGTGTCAGTGCCGGGTTTGGGAGTTATGTCAGGGCCTTAGTTAGGGACAGTGTCAGTGCCTGAGTTGGGAGTAGTGTCAGGGCCTAGTTAGGGACAGGGTCAGTGTCTGAGTTGGGAGTAGTTTCAGGGCCTTAGTTAGAGAAAGTGTCAGTGCCGGAGTTGGGAGTTATGTCAGGGCCTTAGTTAGGGACAGGGTCAGTGCCTGAGTTGGGAGTAGTGTCAGGGCCTAGTTAGGGACAGTGTCAGTGCCTGAGTTGGAAGTAGTGTCAGGGCATTAGGGACAGTGTCAGTGGCTGTGATGGGAGTAGTGTCAGGGTCTTAGTTAGGGAGAGTGTCAGTGCCTGAGTTGGGAATAGTCTCAGGGTCTTTTTTGGGGTCAGCATCAGGGCATGAGTTAAAAGTAGTGTCAAGGCCTTAGTTAGGGAGAGTGTCAGTGCCTGTGTTGGGAGTAATATCAAGCCCTTCGTTAGGGACAGTGTCAGGGTCTGAGGTAGAAGTAGTCTCAGGGCCTTAGTTAGGTAGCGTGTCAGTGCCTAAGTAAGTAGTAGTGTGAGGGCCTTAGTTAGGGACAGTGTCAATGCCTGTGTTGGGAGTTGTGTCAGAGACTTAGTAAGGGACAGCGTCAGTGCCTGCATTGGGAGTAGTGTCAGGGCCTTACTTAGGGACAGCGTCAGTGCCTGAGTTAGGAGTAGTGTGATGGCCGTAGTTAGGGACACTCTCAGTGCCAGAGTTGGGGGTAGTGGCAGGCCTTTGTTAGGGACTGTGCCAGGGCCTGAGTTAAGAGTAGTGTCAAGTCCTTAGTTAGGGACAGTGTTAGTGCCTGAGTTGAGAGTAATGTCAGGGCCTTAGTTAGGGACAATGTCAGTGCCTAGTTTGGGAGTAGTGTCAGGGCCTTAGTTAGGGACAGTGTCAGTGCCTGAGTTGGGATTACTGTCAGGGCGTATTTAGGGACAGTCTCAATGCCTATTTTGGGAGTAGTGTCACGGCCTTAGTGACATTATCAGTGCCTGAGTAGGGAGTAGTGTCCGGGCCTTAGTTAGGGACACTGTCAGTTGCTTAGTTAGGAGTAGCGTCACGGCCTAAGTTAGGGCCAGTGTCAGTGCCTGAGTCAGGAGTAGAGTCAGGGCCTAAGTTAGGGACAGTGTCATTGCTTGAGATAGGAGTAGTGTCAGGGCCTTAGTTACGGACATTGTCATGCCATGATTTAGGAGTTGTGTTAGGGCGTGAGCTATGAATAGTGTCAGGGCCTTAGTTAGTGACAGTGTCAGTGCTGAGTTTGGAGTAGTATCAGGGCCTTAGTTAGAGACAGTGTCAGGGCCTGAGTTAGGTGTATGTCAGGGCCTTAGTTAGGGACAGCGTCAGTGCCTGATTTAGGAGTAGTGTCAGAGGCTTTGTTAGGGACAGTGTCAGGGCCTGAGTTAAGAGTAGTGTCACAGCTTTAGTTAGGACCAGTGTCAGGGCCTTAGTTATGTCAGTCCAATATCAGCGCCTATGATAGGAATCAGATCAGGACCTGTGTTACAGGTAATGTCAGGGCCTTATTTAAGAACAGTGTCAGGGCCTGAGTCCTGACTTACTCCTTACTCTCCTCACTAAGGACTTTGGACACTACTGCTAATTCAGGCCCTGATAATGTCCCTAACTAAATCCCTGACACTTTCCCTGGCTAAGGCCCTGAACTTCTCCTACGTCAGGCACTGATACTGTCCCTAACAATGGCCCTGACACTACACCTAACTGAGGCCCCGACATGATACCTTACAAAGGCTTTGTTGCTAGTCCAAACTAAAGCCCTAAAATTGGTCCTAAATATGGCCTTGACACTAATCCTAACTCAGGCCCTAAAACTGTCCCTAACTAAGGCCCTGATAGTATGCCTAACTCAGGCCCTCATACGATTCCTAACAATGGCTCTGATGCTAGTCCAAACTAAGGCCCTGAAATTGGTCCTAAATAAGGCCTTGACACTAATCCTAACTCAGGCCCTAGCACTGTCCCTAACTAGGTCTCAGACAGTACACTTAAATCAGACCCTGACACTGTCCCTAAGCAAGGCCCTGACACTACTCCTAACTCAGTCCCTTACACTGTACCTAACAAAGTCTCTGATGCTAGGCCTAACTCAGGCCCTGAAACCGTCTGTAACGAAGGCCCTGCTGCCATCACTATCAAAAGTCCTGACATTATTCTGAGCTAATATCCTGACCTATGTCTTTCCAAGGTCCTGAAACTGTCCCAAAGTAAGCCCTGACGCTGTCCCTAAGTGAAGACCTGAGGCTGTCCCTAACTCAGGCCCTGAAGCTTTCCTGAACTGAAGCCTTGAAGCTGTGACTAATTCAGGCCCTGATCATGTACCTAACGAAGACCTTAATGCTGATCCAGCAAAGAGGCTGATGCTGCTCCAAAGTCATGCCCTGACAGTGTGTCCAGCTAAGGGCCTGATGCTAAGCCTCACTCAGGCCCTGTCACTCTCCCTAAGTCAGGCCCTGACACTGTCACTAACTAAGGCCCTGACTCTACTCCTAATTCAGTCCCGTACATTGTATCCAACAAAGACTCTGATGCTAGTCGTAACACAGGGCCTGACACTGTCTCTAACTAAGGGCTGCTGCCATCAACATCTAAAGTCCTGACATTATCTGGAGCTAATACCCTGACCCATGTCTTACCAAGGTCCTGAAACTGTCCCAAAGTAAGCCCTGACGCTGTCCCTAAGTGAGGCCCTGAAGCTTTCCCTAACTAACTCAGGCCTTGATGCTGTGACTAACTCAGACCCTGATCATGTCTTTAACTAAGACCCTAAGGCTGATCCAACAGAGGCCCTGATGCTGCTCCTAAGTCATGCCCCGATAGTGTCCCCCACTAAGTGTCTGATGCTAGGCCTCACTCAGACCCTAACGCTCTCCCTAAGTCAGGCTCTGATGCTGTCCCTACCTGAAGCCCTAACACTGGTTCTGATTAAGGCCCTGAGAGTCTCCGTAACAAAGGTCTTCAAACTATCCTTAGGTCATTTCCTGACACTATCCCTAGATGTTAAACTGACACGGCCACTAGATAATGTCCTGCCTCTTATGCTAACTGAAGTCCTTAGGCTGTGCCTACCTCAGGCACTGAATGTAGTCCCAAGACCATGAAACTGTCCCGAACTAAGGCCTAGATGCTCGCCCTACATCCGGCCCTGACACTGTCCCTAACTAAGGCCCTAACACTATTGCTAACTGAGGATCTGACACTGGACCTATCAGAGGCCCGCTACTCCTAACTAACGCCTTGGAACTTTCCCTAACGTAGGCGCTGCTACCATCAATATGTAAAGTCCTGACATTATCCTGAGCTAATATCCTGACCCATGTCTTACCAAGGTCCTGAAACTCTCCCAACGTTAGCCCTGACACTGTCCCTAAGTGAGGCCCTGAGGCTGTCCCTCACAGAGGTCCTGATAATGTCTTTAACTAAACTCTAATGCTGATCTTACAGAGACCCTTATGTTGATCCTATGTCACGCCCTGACGCTGTCCGTAGCTAAGGCCCTGACTCTTGGCATCACTCAGGCCCTGTCGCTCTCCCTAAGTCAGGCTAAGACTCTGTCCCTACCTGAAGCCCTGACACTGGGCCTAAATTAGGCACTGATGCTCTAATTAGCTATGGTCTTGACACTATCCCTAGGTCATTTCCTGACACTATCCCTAGATCTTAACCTAAACTTGTCTTTAGCTATTGTCGAGCCTCTTATGCTAACTAAATCTCTGATGCTGTCTCTAACTATGTGCCTGAAATTAGTCCCGAGGCCGTCAACCTGTCCCTAACTGAGGTTGGAGGCTCACCCTAACTGAGGCGCTGACACTGTCCCTAACTAAAGCCCTGACACCGTACTTTACAAGGGCTCTGATGCTAGTCCTAACTCAGGCCCTGACACTGTCTCTAAGTAAGGCTCAGAATTTGCCCCTAATATAGGCCCTGCTGTCAGCAATAACTAAAAACTGGACACTAGCCTGAGTTAATATCCTGACATATTTCTAACCAAGGTCCTGACACTGTCCCTAAGAAAGCCCTGTCGCTGTCCCTATGTTAAGAACTGAGGCTGCCCCTAACTCAGGCCCTGAAGCTTTCCCTAACTGAGGCCTTGAAGCTGTGACTAAGTCAGGCCCTGATCATATCTGTAACAAAGATGCTAAGGCTGATCCAACAGAGGCGCTGATTCTGTTCCTAAGTCATGCCCTGACAGTGTCCTCAGCTAAGGGCCTGACGCTAGGCCTCACTCAGGCCCTGTCGCTCTCCCTAAGTCAGGCTCTGATGCTGTCCCTACCCGAAGCCCTGACACTGGTTCTAAATAAGGATCTGATAGTCTCAGTAACTAAGGTTTTGACACTATGCTTAGGTCCTTTCCTGACACTATCCCTAGACCATAACCTGACCCTGTCCCTAGCAAATGTCGTGCCTCTTATGCTAACTACAGCCCTGCTGCTGTCCTTAACTAAGGGCCTAAAATTACTCTCGAGGCTGTGACCCTGTCCGTCCCTAAGGCCTCGATGTTCGTCCTAATTCAGGGCCTGACACTGTCCCTAACTAAGGCCCTGCTGTCAACAATATCTAAAGTCCTGACACTATCCTGAGCTAATTTCTTTTTTTTTTAATTTTATTTATTTATTTATTTATTTATGTATGTATTTATGGCTCTGTTGGGTCTTGGTTTCTGTGTGAGGTCTTTCTCTAGTTGCGGCAAGTGGGGACCACTCTTCATCGCGGTTCGCGGCCCTCTCACTATCGTGGCCTCTCCCGTTGCGGAGCACAGGCTCCAGACGCGCAGGCTCAGCAATTGTGGCTCACGGGCTTAGTCGCTCCGCGGCATGTGGGATCTTCCCAGACCAGGGCTCGAACCCGTGTCCCCTGCATTGGCAGGCAGATTCTCAACCACTGCGCCACCTGGGAAGCCCCTGAGCTAATTTCTTGACCCATCTCTTACCAAGGTCCTGAAACTGTCCCCAAGAATGCCCTGATGCTGTCTTTAAGTGAGGCCTTGAGGCTGTCCCTAACAGAGGCCCTGATAATATCTTTAACATAGCCCCTGAGGCTGATCCTTCCGTGGCTCTTATGCTGCTCCTCAGTCATGCCCTGACACTGTCTCTAGCTAAGGCCCTGTCGCTAGGCCTCACTCAGGCCCTGTCTCACTTCCTAAGTCAGGCTCTGACGCTGTTCCTACCCGAAGCCCTGACACTCACTGCTCCTAAATTAGGTCCTGATGTGCTAAGTAACTAAGGTCTTGACACTATCCCTAGGTCATTTCCTGACACTCTCCCTAGACCTTAACCTAACCTTCTCTTTAGCTAATGTCGAGATTAGCTAAAGAGATTCTTTAGAACGAGATTCTTTCATCTTCTGAATAGAGTTTTCTTCAAAACATAATTTTTATAGTGTTACTAACTTTAAACAAAATGTACTCAACTGCTGTGGAATATTCCTTCATAGGAGCGTGCATGGTTCACTTCTGCATCTGCTTGTGGTGGTGTTCAGGTTGCTTTCAGCTGGAGATCCCCTTATGCTAGCTAAATCCCTGATTCTGTCCCTAAATGAGGCCCTGAATTTCGGTCCGAGGCCGTGAACCTGTCCCTAACTGAGGCCTGGAAGCTCGTCCTAATGCAGGCCCTGACAGTGTCCCTAACTAAGGCTCTGACACTACACCTAACTCAGTCACTGACACTGTACCTAAGAAAGGCTCTGATGCTAGTCCTAACTTAGGCCCTGACACTGCCTCTAACTAAGGCCCTGCTGCCGTCAATATCTGAACACCTGATATTATCCTGAGCTAATAGCCTGACCCATGTCTTACCAAGGTCCTGAAACTTTCCCAAAGTAAGCCCTGACGCTGTCCCTAAGTGAGGCCTTGAGGCTATCCCTAACGTAGGCCCTGATAATAGCTTTAACGAAGACCCTAATGCTGATCCTACAGAGGCCTTTATGCTGCTCCTAAGTCATGCCCTGATACTGTCCCTTACTCAGGCCCTAAAGATAGGCCCCACTTAGGCCCTGTTGCTGTACCTTAGTTAGGCTCTGATGCAGTCCGTACATCAAGCCCTGGCGCTGGTCCTGATTAAGGCGCTCATGCTGCTGCTAACTAAGGCCCTGATGCTCTCAATAACTAAGGTCTTCTCGTTATCCCTTGGTCATTTCCTTTCACTATCTCTGGCCTGGGACCTGACTCTGTCCCGAGATAATCTCCTGCATCTTATGCTAACTGAAACCCTAATGCTCTCCCTAACTAAGGCCCTGTCTACTCCTAACTAAGGCCATGACACTGAATCTAACAAAGGCCCGGAATCTGTCCTTAATATAGGCCCTGCTGCCAGCAAGAACTAAAATCCTGACACTCTCCTGACCTAATATCCTGACTCATTTCTAACCAAGGTCCTGACACTGTCCCTAAGAAAGCTCTGTCGCGGTCTTTAAGTGAAAACTTGAGGCTGTCTGTAACTCAGACCCTGAATCTTTCCCTAAATGAGGCCTTGACGCTGTGACTAACTAGGGCTCCGGTCATGTCTTTAACTAAGAGCCTAAAGCTGATCCAAAAAAGGCACTGATGCTGCTCCTAAATCATTCCCTGACAGTGTCCCCAGCTAAGGGCCTGACATTAGGCCTCACTCAGGCCCTGTCGCTCTCCCTAAGTCAGGCCCTGATGCTGTGCCTACCTGAAGCCCTAACGCTGCTTCTGAATAAGTCCCTGAAAGTCTCAGTAACAAAGGTCTTCACACTATCCTTAGGTCATTTCCTGACACGATTCCAAGCCTTTACCCTAACCCTGTCCCGAGCTAATGTCCTACCTCTTATGCTAACTAAAGACCTTATGCTGTGCCTAATTCAGGCACTGAATTTAGTCCCAAGGCCGCTAGACTGTCCCTAACTCGGCTCGATGCCCTTATCGTCACAATGTTCCATGACCACTGTCATCACAATGCTCCACGCCCTTGTCATCACAATGCTCCATAACCCCTGTCATCACAATGCTCCATGACCTTTGTCATCGCAATGCTACATGCCACTGTCATCACAATGCTCCATGCCCTTATCATCACAATGCTCCATGACCCCTTTCATGACCATGCTCCATGACCATTTTCTAAAATGCTACATGTCTGTGAAATCACAAAGCTCCATGCCCCCTGTCCTCACAAGTCTCCATGACTCTTGTCATCACAATGCTCCATGACCCTTGTCATCACAATGCTCCATGATCCTTGTAATCAAAATGCTCCTTGACCCTTTCTTCACAATGTTACAGTACTCCTTTCTTCACAATGCTCCATGCCGCTGGTCACCACAATGCTCCATGACTTCTGTCATCACAATGCTCCATGTCCCTTGTCATTAAAATGCCCCATGACCCCTGTCATCCCAATGCTCCATAGCACTTTTCATCACAATGCTACATGACCACTTTTACCAAAATATTCCATGACCACTTTAATCACAGTGCTCCATGACCACTTTCATCACAATGCCCCATGACCCCTGTAATCAAAATGCTCCATGGCCCTTGTCACCACAATGCACCAGGACCCGTCATCCCAATTCTCCATGGCCCTTGTCATCACAATGCTCCATGGCCCTTGTCATCACAATGATCCAGAGCCTTAGTGCTTGAGTTGGGAGTAGTGTCATTGCCTCAGTTAGGGACACTGTCATTGCCTGAATTGGGAGTAGTGTCAGAGCCTTAGTTAGGGACAGCGCCAGGGCGAGTTGGGAGTAGTGCCAGTGCCTTAGTTAGGGACAGCACCAGTGCTTGCGTTGGGAGTAGTGTCAGGGCCATAGTTAGGGACAGTGTCAGTGGCTGAGATGGGAATAGTGTCAGGGCCTTAGTTACGGACATTGTCAGTGCCTAAGTTGGGATTTTTGTCAGGGTCTTTATTGTGGACAGTGTCAGGCCCTGAGTTAAGAGTAGTGTCAAGGCCTTAATTTGGAAGAGTGTCAGTGTCTCAGTTTGGAGTAGTGTCAGACCCTTAGTTAGAAACAGCGTCAGTGCCTGAGTTGGGAGTAGTGACATGGCCTAAGTTATGGACAGTGTCAGTGTCTGAGTTAGGAATAGTCTCAGGACCTTAGTTAGGGACAGTGTCAGTTAATGTGTTAGGAATAGTGTCAGGGCCTAAGTTAGGAGTAGTCTGAGACCGGTAGTTAGGAACAGTGTCAGGGCCTGAGTTGTGAGTAGTTTCAGGGCCTTAGTTAGAGAAAGTGTCAATGCCGGGTTTGGGAGTTATGTCAGGGCCTTAGTTAGGGACAGTGTCAGTGCCTGAGTTGGGAGTAGTGTCAGGGCCTAGTTAGGGACAGGGTCAGTGTCTGAGTTGGGAGTAGTTTCAGGGCCTTAGTTAGAGAAAGTGTCAGTGCCGGAGTTGGGAGTTATGTCAGGGCCTTAGTTAGGGACAGGGTCAGTGCCTGAGTTGGGAGTAGTGTCAGGGCCTAGTTAGGGACAGTGTCAGTGCCTGAGTTGGAAGTAGTGTCAGGGCATTAGGGACAGTGTCAGTGGCTGAGATGGGAGTAGTGTCAGGGTCTTAGTTAGGGAGAGTGTCAGTGCCTGAGTTGGGAATAGTCTCAGGGTCTTTTTTGGGGACAGCATCAGGGCATGAGTTAAAAGTAGTGTCAAGGCCTTAGTTAGGGAGAGTGTCAGTGCCTGTGTTGGGAGTAATATCAAGCCCTTCGTTAGGGACAGTGTCAGGGTCTGAGGTAGAAGTAGTCTCAGGGCCTTAGTTAGGTAGCGTGTCAGTGCCTAAGTAAGTAGTAGTGTGAGGGCCTTAGTTAGGGACAGTGTCAATGCCTGTGTTGGGAGTTGTGTCAGAGACTTAGTAAGGGACAGCGTCAGTGCCTGCGTTGGGAGTAGTGTCAGGGCCTTACTTAGGGACAGCGTCAGTGCCTGAGTTAGGAGTAGTGTTATGGCCGTAGTTAGGGACACTCTCAGTGCCAGAGTTGGGGGTAGTGGCAGGCCTTTGTTAGGGACTGTGCCAGGGCCTGAGTTAAGGGTAGTGTCAAGTCCTTAGTTAGGGACAGTGTTAGTGCCTGAGTTGAGAGTAATGTCAGGGCCATAGTTAGGGACAATGTCAGTGCCTAGTTTGGGAGTAGTGTCAGGGCCTTAGTTAGGGACAGTGTCAGTGCCTGAGTTGGGATTACTGTCAGGGCGTATTTAGGGACAGTCTCAATGCCTATTTTGGGAGTAGTGTCACGGCCTTAGTGACATTATCAGTGCCTGAGTAGGGAGTAGTGTCCGGGCCTTAGTTAGGGACAGTGTCAGTTGCTTAGTTAGGAGTAGCGTCACGGCCTGAGTTAGGGCCAGTGTCAGTGCCTGAGTCAGGAGTAGAGTCAGGGCCTAAGTTAGGGACAGTGTCATTGCTTGAGATAGGAGTAGTGTCAGGGCCTTAGTTACGGACATTGTCATGGCATGATTTAGGAGTTGTGTTAGGGCGTGAGCTATGAATAGTGTCAGGGCCTTAGTTAGTGACAGTGTCAGTGCTGAGTTTGGAGTAGTATCAGGGCCTTAGTTAGAGACAGTGTCAGGGCCTGAGTTAGGTGTATGTCAGGGCCTTAGTTAGGGACAGCGTCAGTGCCTGATTTAGGAGTAGTGTCAGAGGCTTTGTTAGGGACAGTGTCAGGGCCTGAGTTAAGAGTAGTGTCACAGCTTTAGTTAGGACCAGTGTCAGGGCCTTAGTTAAGTCAGTCCAACATCAGCGCCTATGATAGGAATCAGATCAGGACCTGTGTTACAGGTAATGTCAGGGCCTTATTTAAGAACAGTGTCAGGGCCTGAGTCCTGACTTACTCCTTACTCTCCTCACTAAGGACTTTGGACACTACTGCTAATTCAGGCCCTGATAATGTCCCTAACTAATTCCCTGACACTTTCCTTGGCTAAGGCCCTGAACTTCTCCTGCGTCAGGCACTGATACTGTCCCTAACAATGGCCCCGACATGATACCTTACAAACGCTTTGTTGCTAGTCCAAACTAAAGCAATAAAATTGGTCCTAAATAAGGCCTTGACACTAATCCTAACTCAGGCCCTAAAACTGTCTCTAACTAAGGCCCTGATAGTATGCCTAACTCAGGCCCTCATACGATTCCTAACAATGGCTCTGATGCTAGTCCAAACTAAGGCCCTGAAATTGGTCCTAAATAAGGCCTTGACACTAATCCTAACTCAGGCCCTAGCACTGTCCCTAACTAGGTCTCAGACAGTACACCTAAATCAGACCCTGACACTGTCCCTAAGCAAGGCCCTGACACTACTCCTAACTCAGTCCCTTACACTGTACCTAACAAAGTCTCTGATGCTAGGCCTAACTCAGGCCCTGAAACCGTCTTTAACGAAGGCCCTGCTGCCATCACTATCAAAAGTCCTGACATTATTCTGAGCTAATATCCTGACGTATGTCTTTCCAAGGTCCTGAAACTGTCCCAAAGGAAGCCCTGACGCTGTCCCTAAGTGAAGACCTGAGGCTGTCCCTAACTCAGGCCCTGAAGCTTTCCTTAACTGAAGCCTTGAAGCTGTGACTAATTCAGGCCCTGATCATGTACCTAACGAAGACCTTAATGCTGATCCAGCAGAGGCTGATGCTGCTCCAAAGTCATGCCCTGACAGTGTGCCCAGCTAAGGGCCTGATGCTAAGCCTCACTCAGGCCCTGTCGCTCTCCCTAAGTCAGGCCCTGACACTGTCACTAACTAAGGCCCTGACTCTACTCCTAATTCAGTCCCGTACATTGTATCTAACAAAGACTCTGATGCTAGTCGTAACTCAGGGCCTGACACTGTCTCTAACTAAGGGCTGCTGCCATCAACATCTAAAGTCCTGACATTATCTGGAGCTAATACCCTGACCCATGTCTTACCAAGGTCCTGAAACTGTCCCAAAGTAAGCCCTGACGCTGTCCCTAAGTGAGGCCCTGAAGCTTTCCCTAACTAACTCAGGCCTTGATGCTGTGACTAACTCAGACCCTGATCATGTCTTTAACTAAGACCCTAAGGCTGATCCAACAGAGGCCCTGATGCTGCTCCTAAGTCATGCCCCGATAGTGTCCCCCACTAAGTGTCTGATGCTAGGCCTCACTCAGACCCTAACGCTCTCCCTAAGTCAGGCTCTGATGCTGTCCCTACCTGAAGCCCTAACACTGGTTCTGAATAAGGCCCTGAGAGTCTCCGTAACAAAGGTCTTCACACTATCCTTAGGTCATTTCCTGACACTATCCCTAGATGTTAAACTGACACGGCCACTAGCTAATATCCTGCCTCTTATGCTAACTGAAGTCCTTAGGCTGTGCCTACCTCAGGCACTGAATTTAGTCCCAAGACCATGAAACTGTCCCGAACTAAGGCCTAGATGCTCGCCCTACATCCGGCCCTGACACTGTCCCTAACTAAGGCCCTAACACTATTGCTAACTGAGGATCTGACACTGTATCTATCAGAGGCCCGCTACTCCTAACTAACGCCTTGGAACTTTCCCTAACGTAGGCGCTGCTACCATCAATATCTAAAGTCCTGACATTATCCTGAGCTAATATCCTGACCCATGTCTTACCAAGGTCCTGAAACTCTCCCAACGTTAGCCCTGACACTGTCCCTAAGTGAGGCCCTGAGGCTGTCCCTCACAGAGGTCCTGATAATGTCTTTAACTAAACTCTAATGCTGATCTTACAGAGACCATTATGTTTATCCTATGTCATGCCCTGACGCTGTCCGTAGCTAAGGCCCTGACTCTAGGCCTCACTCAGGCCCTGTCGCTCTCCCTAAGTCAGGCTAAGACTCTGTCCCTACCTGAAGCCCTGACACTGGGCCTAAATTAGGCACTGATGCTCTAATTAGCTATGGTCTTGACACTATCCCTAGGTCATTTCCTGACACTATCCCTAGATCTTAACCTAAACTTGTCTTTAGCTATTGTCGAGCCTCTTATGCTAACTAAATCTCTGATGCTGTCTCTAACTATGTGCCTGAAATTAGTCCCGAGGCCGTCAACCTGTCCCTAACTGAGGTTGGAGGCTCATCCTAACTGAGGCGCTGACACTGTCCCTAACTAAAGCCCTGACACCGTACTTTACAAGGGCTCTGATGCTAGTCCTAACTCAGGCCCTGACACTGTCTCTAAGTAAGGCTCAGAATTTGCCCCTAATATAGGCCCTGCTGTCAGCAATAACTAAAAACTGGACACTAGCCTGAGTTAATATCCTGACATATTTCTAACCAAGGTCCTGACACTGTCCCTAAGAAAGCCCTGTCGCTGTCCCTATGTTAAGAACTGAGGCTGCCCCTAACTCAGGCCCTGAAGCTTTCCCTAACTGAAGCCTTGACGCTGTGACTAAGTCAGGCCCTGATCATATCTGTAACAAAGACGCTAAGGTTGATCCAACAGAGGCGCTGATTCTGTTCCTAAGTCATGCCCTGACAGTGTCCTCTGCTAAGGGCCTGACGCTAGGCCTCACTCAGGCCCTGTCGCTCTCCCTAAGTCAGGCTCTGATGCTGTCCCTACCCGAAGCCCTGACACTGGTTCTAAATAAGGATCTGATAGTCTCAGTAACTAAGGTTTTGACACTATGCTTAGGTCCTTTCCTGACACTATCCCTAGACCATAACCTGACCCTGTCCCTAGCAAATGTCCTGCCTCTTATACTAAGTACAGCCCTGCTGCTGTCCTTAACTAAGGGCCTAAAATTACTCTCGAGGCTGTGACCCTGTCCGTCCCTAAGGCCTCGATGTTCGTCCTAATTCAGGGCCTGACACTGTCCCTAACTAAAGCCCTGCTGTCGACAATATCTAAAGTCCTGCCACTATCCTGAGCTTATTTCTTTTTTTTTTAATATTATTTATTTATTTATTTATTTATTTATTTATTTATTTATTTATGTATTTATGGCTCTGTTGGGTCTTGGTTTCTGTGTGAGGGCTTTCTCTAGTTGCGGCAAGTGGGGACCACTCTTCATCGCGTTTCGTGGCCCTCTCACTATCGTGGCCTCTCCCGTTGCGGAGCACAGGCTCCAGACGCGCAGGCTCAGCAATTGTGGCTCACGGGCTTAGTCGCTCCGCGGCATGTGGGATCGTCCCAGACCAGGGGTCGAACCCGTGTCCCCTGCATTGGCAGGCAGATTCTCAACCACTGCGCCACCTGGGAAGCCCCTGAGCTAATTTCTTGACCCATCTCTTACCAAGGTCCTGAAACTGTCCCTAAGAAAGCCCTGATGCTGTCTCTAAGTGAGGCCTTGAGGCTGTCCCTACCAGAGGCCCTGATAATATCTTTAACATAGCCCCTGAGGCTGATCCTACCGTGGCTCTTATGCTGCTCCTATGTCATGCCCTGACACTGTCTCTAGCTAAGGCCCTGAAGCTAGGCCTCACTCAGGCCCTGTCCCACTCCCTAAGTCAGGCTCTGACGTTGTTCCTATCCGAAGCTCTGACACTCACTGCTCCTAAATTAGGTCCTGATGTGCTAAATAACTAAGGTCTTGACACTATCCCTAGGTCATTTCCTGACACTCTCCCTAGACCTTAACCTAACCTTCTCTTTAGCTAATGTCGAGATTAGCTAAAGAGATTCTTTAGAACGAGATTCTTTCATCTTCTGAATAGAGTTTTCTTCAAAACATAATTTTTATAGTGTTACTAACTTTAAGAAAAATGTACTCAACTGCTGTGGAATATTCCTTCATAGGAGCGTGCATGGTTCTCTTCTGCATCTGCTTGTGGTGGTGTTCAGGTTGCTTTCAGCTGTAGATCCCCTTATGCTAGCTAATTCCCTGATTCTGTCCCTAAATGAGGCCCTGAATTTAGGTCCGAGGCCGTGAACCTGTCCCTAACTGAGGCCTGGAAGCTCGTCCTAATGCAGGCCCTGACACTGTCCCTAACTAAGGCTCTGACACTACACCTAACTCAGTCACTGACACTGTACCTAACAAAGGCTCTGATGCTATTCCTAACTTAGGCCCTGACACTGCCTCTAACTAAGGCCCTGCTGCCGTCAATATCTGAACACCTGATATTATCCTGAGCTAATAGCCTGACCCATGTCTTACCAAAATCCTGAAACTTTCCCAAAGTAAGCCCTGACGCTGTCCCTAAGTGAGGCCTTGAGGCTATCCCTAACGGAGGCCCTGACAATAGCTTTAACGAAGACCCTAATGCTGATCCTACAGAGGTCTTTATGCTGCTCCTAAGTCATGCCCTGATACTGTCCCTTACTCAGGCCCTAAAGATAGGCCTCACTTAGGCCCTGTTGCTGTACCTTAGTTAGGCTCTGACGCTGTCCGTACATCAAGCCCTGGTGCTGGTACTGATTAAGGCGCTCATGCTGCTGCTAACTAAGGCCCTGATGCTCTCAATAACTAAGGTCTTCTCGTTATCCCTTGGTCATTTCCTTTCACTATCTCTGGCCTGGGACCTGACTCTGTCCCGAGATAATCTCCTGCATCTTATGCCAACTGAAACCCTAATGCTCCCCCTAACTAAGGCCCTGACTACTCCTAACTAAGGCCATGACACTGAATCTAACAAAGGCCCGGAATCTGTCCTTAATATCGGCACTGCTGCCAGCAAGAACTAAAATCCTGACACTCTCCTGAGCTAATATCCTGACTCATTTCTAACCAAGGTCCTGACACTGTCACTAAGAAAGCCCTGTCGCTGTCTTTAAGTGAAAACTTGAGGCTGTCTGTAACTCAGACCCTGAAGCTTTCCCTAACTGAGGCCTTGACGCTGTGACTAACTATGGCTCCGGTCATGTCTTTAACTAAGAGCCTAAAGCTGATCCAAAAAAGGCACTGATTCTGCTCCTAAATCATTCCCTGACAGTGTCCCCAGCTAAGGGCCTGACATTAGGCCTCACTCAGGCCCTGTCGCTCTCCCTAAGTCAGGCCCTGATGCTGTGCCTACCTGAAGCCCTAACGCTGCTTCTGAATAAGTCCCTGAAAGTCTCAGTAACAAAGGTCTTCACACTATCCTTAGGTCATTTCCTGACACGATTCCAAGCCTTTACCCTAACCCTGTCCCGAGCTAATGTCCTACCTCTTATGCTAACTAAAGACCTTATGCTGTGCCTAATTCAGGCACTGAATTTACTCCCAAGGCCGCTAGACTGTCCCTAACTCGGCTCGATGCCCTTATCGTCACAATGTTCCATGACCACTGTCATCACAATGCTCCACGCCCTTGTCATCACAATGCTCCATAACCCCTGTCATCACAATGCTCCATGACCTTTGTCATCGCAATGCTACATGCCACTGTCATCACAATGCTCCATGCCCTTATCATCACAATGCTCCATGACCCCTTTCATCACAATGCTCCATGACCCTTGTCTAAAATGCTACATGTCTGTGAAATCACAAAGCTCCATGCCCCCTGTCCTCACAAGTCTCCATGACTCTTGTCATCACAATGCTCCATGACCCTTGTCATCACAATGCTCCATGATCCTTGTAATCAAAATGCTCCTTGACCCTTTCTTCACAATGTTACAGTACTCCTTTCTTCACAATGCTCCATGCCGCTGGTCACCACAATGCTCCATGACTTCTGTCATCACAATGCTCCATGTCCCTTGTCATTAAAATGCTCCATGGCCCCTGTCATCACAATGCTGCAGGATCCTTATAATCTCAATGCTCCATGGTCCCCATCATCACAAACCTCCACGCATTTGTCATCACAATGCTCCATGACCCCTGTCATCCCAATGCTCCATAGCACTTTTCATCACAATGCTACATGACCACTTTTACCAAAATATTCCATGACCAATTTAATCACAGTGCTCCATGACCACTTTCATCACAATGCCCCATGACCCCTGTAATCAAAATGCTCCATGGCCCTTGTCACCACAATGCACCAGGACCCGTCATCCCAATTCTCCATGGCCCTTGTCATCACAATGCTCCATGGCGCTTGTCATCACAATGATCCAGAGCCTTAGTGCTTGAGTTGGGAGTAGTGTCATTGCCTCAGTTAGGGACACTGTCATTGCCTGAATTGGGAGTAGTGTCAGAGCCTTAGTTAGGGACAGCGCCAGGGCGAGTTGGGAGTAGTGCCAGTGCCTTAGTTAGGGACAGCACCAGTGCTTGCGTTGGGAGTAGTGTCAGGGCCATAGTTAGGGACAGTGTCAGTGGTTGAGATGGGAATAGTGTCAGGGCCTTAGTTACGGACATTGTCAGTGCCTAAGTTGGGATTTTTGTCAGGGTCTTTTTTGTGGACAGTGTCAGGCCCTGAGTTAAGAGTAGTGTCAAGGCCTTAATTTGGAAGAGTGTCAGTGTCTCAGTTTGGAGTAGTGTCTGACCCTTAGTTAGAAACAGCGTCAGTGCCTGAGTTGGGAGTAGTGACATGGCCTAAGTTATGGACAGTGTCAGTGTCTGAGTTAGGAATAGTCTCAGGACCTTAGTTAGGGACAGTGTCAGTTAATGTGTTAGGAATAGTGTCAGGGCCTAAGTTAGGAGTAGTCTGAGACCGGTAGTTAGGAACAGTGTCAGGGCCTGAGTTGTGAGTAGTTTCAGGGCCTTAGTTAGAGAAAGTGTCAGTGCCGGGTTTGAGAGTTATGTCAGGGCCTTAGTTAGGGACAGTGTCAGTGCCTGAGTTGGGAGTAGTGTCAGGGCCTAGTTAGGGACAGGGTCAGTGTCTGAGTTGGGAGTAGTTTCAGGGCCTTAGTTAGAGAAAGTGTCAGTGCCGGAGTTGGGAGTTATGTCAGGGCCTTAGTTAGGGACAGGGTCAGTGCCTGAGTTGGGAGTAGTGTCAGGGCCTAGTTAGGGACAGTGTCAGTGCCTGAGTTGGAAGTAGTGTCAGGGCATTAGGGACAGTGTCAGTGGCTGAGATGGGAGTAGTGTCAGGGTCTTAGGGAGAGTGTCAGTGCCTGAGTTGGGAATAGTCTCAGGGTCTTTTTTGGGGACAGCATCAGGGCATGAGTTAAAAGTAGTGTCAAGGCCTTAGTTAGGGAGAGTGTCAGTGCCTGTGTTGGGAGTAATATCAAGCCCTTCGTTAGGGACAGTGTCAGGGTCTGAGGTAGAAGTAGTCTCAGGGCCTTAGTTAGGTAGCGTGTCAGTGCCTAAGTAAGTAGTAGTGTGAGGGCCTTAGTTAGGGACAGTGTCAATGCCTCTGTTGGGAGTTGTGTCAGAGACTTAGTAAGGGACAGCGTCAGTGCCTGCGTTGGGAGTAGTGTCAGGGCCTTACTTAGGGACAGCGTCAGTGCCTGAGTTAGGAGTAGTGTGATGGCCGTAGTTAGGGACACTCTCAGTGCCAGAGTTGGGGGTAGTGGCAGGCCTTTGTTAGGGACTGTGCCAGGGCCTGAGTTAAGAGTAGTGTCAAGTCCTTAGTTAGGGACAGTGTTAGTGCCTGAGTTGAGAGTAATGTCAGGGCCTTAGTTAGGGACAATGTCAGTGCCTAGTTTGGGAGTAGTGTCAGGGCCTTAGTTAGGGACAGTGTCAGTGCCTGAGTTGGGATTACTGTCAGGGCGTATTTAGGGACAGTCTCAATGCCTATTTTGGGAGTAGTGTCACGGCCTTAGTGACATTATCAGTGCCTGAGTAGGGAGTAGTGTCCGGGCCTTAGTTAGGGACACTGTCAGTTGCTTAGTTAGGAGTAGCGTCACGGCCTAAGTTAGGGCCAGTGTCAGTGCCTGAGTCAGGAGTAGAGTCAGGGCCTAAGTTAGGGACAGTGTCATTGCTTGAGATAGGAGTAGTGTCAGGGCCTTAGTTACGGACATTGTCATGCCATGATTTAGGAGTTGTGTTAGGGCGTGAGCTATGAATAGTGTCAGGGCCTTAGTTAGTGACAGTGTCAGTGCTGAGTTTGGAGTAGTATCAGGGCCTTAGTTAGAGACAGTGTCAGGGCCTGAGTTAGGTGTATGTCAGGGCCTTAGTTAGGGACAGCGTCAGTGCCTGATTTAGGAGTAGTGTCAGAGGCTTTGTTAGGGACAGTGTCAGGGCCTGAGTTAAGAGTAGTGTCACAGCTTTAGTTAGGACCAGTGTCAGGGCCTTAGTTATGTCAGTCCAATATCAGCGCCTATGATAGGAATCAGATCAGGACCTGTGTTACAGGTAATGTCAGGGCCTTATTTAAGAACAGTGTCAGGGCCTGAGTCCTGACTTACTCCTTACTCTCCTCACTAAGGACTTTGGACACTACTGCTAATTCAGGCCCTGATAATGTCCCTAACTAAATCCCTGACACTTTCCCTGGCTAAGGCCCTGAACTTCTCCTACGTCAGGCACTGATACTGTCCCTAACAATGGCCCTGACACTACACCTAACTGAGGCCCCGACATGATACCTTACAAAGGCTTTGTTGCTAGTCCAAACTAAAGCCCTAAAATTGGTCCTAAATATGGCCTTGACACTAATCCTAACTCAGGCCCTAAAACTGTCCCTAACTAAGGCCCTGATAGTATGCCTAACTCAGGCCCTCATACGATTCCTAACAATGGCTCTGATGCTAGTCCAAACTAAGGCCCTGAAATTGGTCCTAAATAAGGCCTTGACACTAATCCTAACTCAGGCCCTAGCACTGTCCCTAAGTAGGTCTCAGACAGTACACTTAAATCAGACCCTGACACTGTCCCTAAGCAAGGCCCTGACACTACTCCTAACTCAGTCCCTTACACTGTACCTAACAAAGTCTCTGATGCTAGGCCTAACTCAGGCCCTGAAACCGTCTGTAACGAAGGCCCTGCTGCCATCACTATCAAAAGTCCTGACATTATTCTGAGCTAATATCCTGACCTATGTCTTTCCAAGGTCCTGAAACTGTCCCAAAGTAAGCCCTGACGCTGTCCCTAAGTGAAGACCTGAGGCTGTCCCTAACTCAGGCCCTGAAGCTTTCCTGAACTGAAGCCTTGAAGCTGTGACTAATTCAGGCCCTGATCATGTACCTAACGAAGACCTTAATGCTGATCCAGCAAAGAGGCTGATGCTGCTCCAAAGTCATGCCCTGACAGTGTGTCCAGCTAAGGGCCTGATGCTAAGCCTCACTCAGGCCCTGTCACTCTCCCTAAGTCAGGCCCTGACACTGTCACTAACTAAGGCCCTGACTCTACTCCTAATTCAGTCCCGTACATTGTATCCAACAAAGACTCTGATGCTAGTCGTAACACAGGGCCTGACACTGTCTCTAACTAAGGGCTGCTGCCATCAACATCTAAAGTCCTGACATTATCTGGAGCTAATACCCTGACCCATGTCTTACCAAGGTCCTGAAACTGTCCCAAAGTAAGCCCTGACGCTGTCCCTAAGTGAGGCCCTGAAGCTTTCCCTAACTAACTCAGGCCTTGATGCTGTGACTAACTCAGACCCTGATCATGTCTTTAACTAAGACCCTAAGGCTGATCCAACAGAGGCCCTGATGCTGCTCCTAAGTCATGCCCCGATAGTGTCCCCCACTAAGTGTCTGATGCTAGGCCTCACTCAGACCCTAACGCTCTCCCTAAGTCAGGCTCTGATGCTGTCCCTACCTGAAGCCCTAACACTGGTTCTGATTAAGGCCCTGAGAGTCTCCGTAACAAAGGTCTTCAAACTATCCTTAGGTCATTTCCTGACACTATCCCTAGATGTTAAACTGACACGGCCACTAGATAATGTCCTGCCTCTTATGCTAACTGAAGTCCTTAGGCTGTGCCTACCTCAGGCACTGAATGTAGTCCCAAGACCATGAAACTGTCCCGAACTAAGGCCTAGATGCTCGCCCTACATCCGGCCCTGACACTGTCCCTAACTAAGGCCCTAACACTATTGCTAACTGAGGATCTGACACTGGACCTATCAGAGGCCCGCTACTCCTAACTAACGCCTTGGAACTTTCCCTAACGTAGGCGCTGCTACCATCAATATGTAAAGTCCTGACATTATCCTGAGCTAATATCCTGACCCATGTCTTACCAAGGTCCTGAAACTCTCCCAACGTTAGCCCTGACACTGTCCCTAAGTGAGGCCCTGAGGCTGTCCCTCACAGAGGTCCTGATAATGTCTTTAACTAAACTCTAATGCTGATCTTACAGAGACCCTTATGTTGATCCTATGTCACGCCCTGACGCTGTCCGTAGCTAAGGCCCTGACTCTTGGCATCACTCAGGCCCTGTCGCTCTCCCTAAGTCAGGCTAAGACTCTGTCCCTACCTGAAGCCCTGACACTGGGCCTAAATTAGGCACTGATGCTCTAATTAGCTATGGTCTTGACACTATCCCTAGGTCATTTCCTGACACTATCCCTAGATCTTAACCTAAACTTGTCTTTAGCTATTGTCGAGCCTCTTATGCTAACTAAATCTCTGATGCTGTCTCTAACTATGTGCCTGAAATTAGTCCCGAGGCCGTCAACCTGTCCCTAACTGAGGTTGGAGGCTCACCCTAACTGAGGCGCTGACACTGTCCCTAACTAAAGCCCTGACACCGTACTTTACAAGGGCTCTGATGCTAGTCCTAACTCAGGCCCTGACACTGTCTCTAAGTAAGGCTCAGAATTTGCCCCTAATATAGGCCCTGCTGTCAGCAATAACTAAAAACTGGACACTAGCCTGAGTTAATATCCTGACATATTTCTAACCAAGGTCCTGACACTGTCCCTAAGAAAGCCCTGTCGCTGTCCCTATGTTAAGAACTGAGGCTGCCCCTAACTCAGGCCCTGAAGCTTTCCCTAACTGAGGCCTTGAAGCTGTGACTAAGTCAGGCCCTGATCATATCTGTAACAAAGATGCTAAGGCTGATCCAACAGAGGCGCTGATTCTGTTCCTAAGTCATGCCCTGACAGTGTCCTCAGCTAAGGGCCTGACGCTAGGCCTCACTCAGGCCCTGTCGCTCTCCCTAAGTCAGGCTCTGATGCTGTCCCTACCCGAAGCCCTGACACTGGTTCTAAATAAGGATCTGATAGTCTCAGTAACTAAGGTTTTGACACTATGCTTAGGTCCTTTCCTGACACTATCCCTAGACCATAACCTGACCCTGTCCCTAGCAAATGTCGTGCCTCTTATGCTAACTACAGCCCTGCTGCTGTCCTTAACTAAGGGCCTAAAATTACTCTCGAGGCTGTGACCCTGTCCGTCCCTAAGGCCTCGATGTTCGTCCTAATTCAGGGCCTGACACTGTCCCTAACTAAGGCCCTGCTGTCAACAATATCTAAAGTCCTGACACTATCCTGAGCTAATTTCTTTTTTTTTTAATTTTATTTATTTATTTATTTATTTATGTATGTATTTATGGCTCTGTTGGGTCTTGGTTTCTGTGTGAGGTCTTTCTCTAGTTGCGGCAAGTGGGGACCACTCTTCATCGCGGTTCGCGGCCCTCTCACTATCGTGGCCTCTCCCGTTGCGGAGCACAGGCTCCAGACGCGCAGGCTCAGCAATTGTGGCTCACGGGCTTAGTCGCTCCGCGGCATGTGGGATCTTCCCAGACCAGGGCTCGAACCCGTGTCCCCTGCATTGGCAGGCAGATTCTCAACCACTGCGCCACCTGGGAAGCCCCTGAGCTAATTTCTTGACCCATCTCTTACCAAGGTCCTGAAACTGTCCCCAAGAATGCCCTGATGCTGTCTTTAAGTGAGGCCTTGAGGCTGTCCCTAACAGAGGCCCTGATAATATCTTTAACATAGCCCCTGAGGCTGATCCTTCCGTGGCTCTTATGCTGCTCCTCAGTCATGCCCTGACACTGTCTCTAGCTAAGGCCCTGTCGCTAGGCCTCACTCAGGCCCTGTCTCACTTCCTAAGTCAGGCTCTGACGCTGTTCCTACCCGAAGCCCTGACACTCACTGCTCCTAAATTAGGTCCTGATGTGCTAAGTAACTAAGGTCTTGACACTATCCCTAGGTCATTTCCTGACACTCTCCCTAGACCTTAACCTAACCTTCTCTTTAGCTAATGTCGAGATTAGCTAAAGAGATTCTTTAGAACGAGATTCTTTCATCTTCTGAATAGAGTTTTCTTCAAAACATAATTTTTATAGTGTTACTAACTTTAAACAAAATGTACTCAACTGCTGTGGAATATTCCTTCATAGGAGCGTGCATGGTTCACTTCTGCATCTGCTTGTGGTGGTGTTCAGGTTGCTTTCAGCTGGAGATCCCCTTATGCTAGCTAAATCCCTGATTCTGTCCCTAAATGAGGCCCTGAATTTCGGTCCGAGGCCGTGAACCTGTCCCTAACTGAGGCCTGGAAGCTCGTCCTAATGCAGGCCCTGACAGTGTCCCTAACTAAGGCTCTGACACTACACCTAACTCAGTCACTGACACTGTACCTAAGAAAGGCTCTGATGCTAGTCCTAACTTAGGCCCTGACACTGCCTCTAACTAAGGCCCTGCTGCCGTCAATATCTGAACACCTGATATTATCCTGAGCTAATAGCCTGACCCATGTCTTACCAAGGTCCTGAAACTTTCCCAAAGTAAGCCCTGACGCTGTCCCTAAGTGAGGCCTTGAGGCTATCCCTAACGTAGGCCCTGATAATAGCTTTAACGAAGACCCTAATGCTGATCCTACAGAGGCCTTTATGCTGCTCCTAAGTCATGCCCTGATACTGTCCCTTACTCAGGCCCTAAAGATAGGCCCCACTTAGGCCCTGTTGCTGTACCTTAGTTAGGCTCTGATGCAGTCCGTACATCAAGCCCTGGCGCTGGTCCTGATTAAGGCGCTCATGCTGCTGCTAACTAAGGCCCTGATGCTCTCAATAACTAAGGTCTTCTCGTTATCCCTTGGTCATTTCCTTTCACTATCTCTGGCCTGGGACCTGACTCTGTCCCGAGATAATCTCCTGCATCTTATGCTAACTGAAACCCTAATGCTCTCCCTAACTAAGGCCCTGTCTACTCCTAACTAAGGCCATGACACTGAATCTAACAAAGGCCCGGAATCTGTCCTTAATATAGGCCCTGCTGCCAGCAAGAACTAAAATCCTGACACTCTCCTGACCTAATATCCTGACTCATTTCTAACCAAGGTCCTGACACTGTCCCTAAGAAAGCTCTGTCGCGGTCTTTAAGTGAAAACTTGAGGCTGTCTGTAACTCAGACCCTGAATCTTTCCCTAAATGAGGCCTTGACGCTGTGACTAACTAGGGCTCCGGTCATGTCTTTAACTAAGAGCCTAAAGCTGATCCAAAAAAGGCACTGATGCTGCTCCTAAATCATTCCCTGACAGTGTCCCCAGCTAAGGGCCTGACATTAGGCCTCACTCAGGCCCTGTCGCTCTCCCTAAGTCAGGCCCTGATGCTGTGCCTACCTGAAGCCCTAACGCTGCTTCTGAATAAGTCCCTGAAAGTCTCAGTAACAAAGGTCTTCACACTATCCTTAGGTCATTTCCTGACACGATTCCAAGCCTTTACCCTAACCCTGTCCCGAGCTAATGTCCTACCTCTTATGCTAACTAAAGACCTTATGCTGTGCCTAATTCAGGCACTGAATTTAGTCCCAAGGCCGCTAGACTGTCCCTAACTCGGCTCGATGCCCTTATCGTCACAATGTTCCATGACCACTGTCATCACAATGCTCCACGCCCTTGTCATCACAATGCTCCATAACCCCTGTCATCACAATGCTCCATGACCTTTGTCATCGCAATGCTACATGCCACTGTCATCACAATGCTCCATGCCCTTATCATCACAATGCTCCATGACCCCTTTCATGACCATGCTCCATGACCATTTTCTAAAATGCTACATGTCTGTGAAATCACAAAGCTCCATGCCCCCTGTCCTCACAAGTCTCCATGACTCTTGTCATCACAATGCTCCATGACCCTTGTCATCACAATGCTCCATGATCCTTGTAATCAAAATGCTCCTTGACCCTTTCTTCACAATGTTACAGTACTCCTTTCTTCACAATGCTCCATGCCGCTGGTCACCACAATGCTCCATGACTTCTGTCATCACAATGCTCCATGTCCCTTGTCATTAAAATGCCCCATGACCCCTGTCATCCCAATGCTCCATAGCACTTTTCATCACAATGCTACATGACCACTTTTACCAAAATATTCCATGACCACTTTAATCACAGTGCTCCATGACCACTTTCATCACAATGCCCCATGACCCCTGTAATCAAAATGCTCCATGGCCCTTGTCACCACAATGCACCAGGACCCGTCATCCCAATTCTCCATGGCCCTTGTCATCACAATGCTCCATGGCCCTTGTCATCACAATGATCCAGAGCCTTAGTGCTTGAGTTGGGAGTAGTGTCATTGCCTCAGTTAGGGACACTGTCATTGCCTGAATTGGGAGTAGTGTCAGAGCCTTAGTTAGGGACAGCGCCAGGGCGAGTTGGGAGTAGTGCCAGTGCCTTAGTTAGGGACAGCACCAGTGCTTGCGTTGGGAGTAGTGTCAGGGCCATAGTTAGGGACAGTGTCAGTGGCTGAGATGGGAATAGTGTCAGGGCCTTAGTTACGGACATTGTCAGTGCCTAAGTTGGGATTTTTGTCAGGGTCTTTATTGTGGACAGTGTCAGGCCCTGAGTTAAGAGTAGTGTCAAGGCCTTAATTTGGAAGAGTGTCAGTGTCTCAGTTTGGAGTAGTGTCAGACCCTTAGTTAGAAACAGCGTCAGTGCCTGAGTTGGGAGTAGTGACATGGCCTAAGTTATGGACAGTGTCAGTGTCTGAGTTAGGAATAGTCTCAGGACCTTAGTTAGGGACAGTGTCAGTTAATGTGTTAGGAATAGTGTCAGGGCCTAAGTTAGGAGTAGTCTGAGACCGGTAGTTAGGAACAGTGTCAGGGCCTGAGTTGTGAGTAGTTTCAGGGCCTTAGTTAGAGAAAGTGTCAATGCCGGGTTTGGGAGTTATGTCAGGGCCTTAGTTAGGGACAGTGTCAGTGCCTGAGTTGGGAGTAGTGTCAGGGCCTAGTTAGGGACAGGGTCAGTGTCTGAGTTGGGAGTAGTTTCAGGGCCTTAGTTAGAGAAAGTGTCAGTGCCGGAGTTGGGAGTTATGTCAGGGCCTTAGTTAGGGACAGGGTCAGTGCCTGAGTTGGGAGTAGTGTCAGGGCCTAGTTAGGGACAGTGTCAGTGCCTGAGTTGGAAGTAGTGTCAGGGCATTAGGGACAGTGTCAGTGGCTGAGATGGGAGTAGTGTCAGGGTCTTAGTTAGGGAGAGTGTCAGTGCCTGAGTTGGGAATAGTCTCAGGGTCTTTTTTGGGGACAGCATCAGGGCATGAGTTAAAAGTAGTGTCAAGGCCTTAGTTAGGGAGAGTGTCAGTGCCTGTGTTGGGAGTAATATCAAGCCCTTCGTTAGGGACAGTGTCAGGGTCTGAGGTAGAAGTAGTCTCAGGGCCTTAGTTAGGTAGCGTGTCAGTGCCTAAGTAAGTAGTAGTGTGAGGGCCTTAGTTAGGGACAGTGTCAATGCCTGTGTTGGGAGTTGTGTCAGAGACTTAGTAAGGGACAGCGTCAGTGCCTGCGTTGGGAGTAGTGTCAGGGCCTTACTTAGGGACAGCGTCAGTGCCTGAGTTAGGAGTAGTGTTATGGCCGTAGTTAGGGACACTCTCAGTGCCAGAGTTGGGGGTAGTGGCAGGCCTTTGTTAGGGACTGTGCCAGGGCCTGAGTTAAGGGTAGTGTCAAGTCCTTAGTTAGGGACAGTGTTAGTGCCTGAGTTGAGAGTAATGTCAGGGCCATAGTTAGGGACAATGTCAGTGCCTAGTTTGGGAGTAGTGTCAGGGCCTTAGTTAGGGACAGTGTCAGTGCCTGAGTTGGGATTACTGTCAGGGCGTATTTAGGGACAGTCTCAATGCCTATTTTGGGAGTAGTGTCACGGCCTTAGTGACATTATCAGTGCCTGAGTAGGGAGTAGTGTCCGGGCCTTAGTTAGGGACAGTGTCAGTTGCTTAGTTAGGAGTAGCGTCACGGCCTGAGTTAGGGCCAGTGTCAGTGCCTGAGTCAGGAGTAGAGTCAGGGCCTAAGTTAGGGACAGTGTCATTGCTTGAGATAGGAGTAGTGTCAGGGCCTTAGTTACGGACATTGTCATGGCATGATTTAGGAGTTGTGTTAGGGCGTGAGCTATGAATAGTGTCAGGGCCTTAGTTAGTGACAGTGTCAGTGCTGAGTTTGGAGTAGTATCAGGGCCTTAGTTAGAGACAGTGTCAGGGCCTGAGTTAGGTGTATGTCAGGGCCTTAGTTAGGGACAGCGTCAGTGCCTGATTTAGGAGTAGTGTCAGAGGCTTTGTTAGGGACAGTGTCAGGGCCTGAGTTAAGAGTAGTGTCACAGCTTTAGTTAGGACCAGTGTCAGGGCCTTAGTTAAGTCAGTCCAACATCAGCGCCTATGATAGGAATCAGATCAGGACCTGTGTTACAGGTAATGTCAGGGCCTTATTTAAGAACAGTGTCAGGGCCTGAGTCCTGACTTACTCCTTACTCTCCTCACTAAGGACTTTGGACACTACTGCTAATTCAGGCCCTGATAATGTCCCTAACTAATTCCCTGACACTTTCCTTGGCTAAGGCCCTGAACTTCTCCTGCGTCAGGCACTGATACTGTCCCTAACAATGGCCCCGACATGATACCTTACAAACGCTTTGTTGCTAGTCCAAACTAAAGCAATAAAATTGGTCCTAAATAAGGCCTTGACACTAATCCTAACTCAGGCCCTAAAACTGTCTCTAACTAAGGCCCTGATAGTATGCCTAACTCAGGCCCTCATACGATTCCTAACAATGGCTCTGATGCTAGTCCAAACTAAGGCCCTGAAATTGGTCCTAAATAAGGCCTTGACACTAATCCTAACTCAGGCCCTAGCACTGTCCCTAACTAGGTCTCAGACAGTACACCTAAATCAGACCCTGACACTGTCCCTAAGCAAGGCCCTGACACTACTCCTAACTCAGTCCCTTACACTGTACCTAACAAAGTCTCTGATGCTAGGCCTAACTCAGGCCCTGAAACCGTCTTTAACGAAGGCCCTGCTGCCATCACTATCAAAAGTCCTGACATTATTCTGAGCTAATATCCTGACGTATGTCTTTCCAAGGTCCTGAAACTGTCCCAAAGGAAGCCCTGACGCTGTCCCTAAGTGAAGACCTGAGGCTGTCCCTAACTCAGGCCCTGAAGCTTTCCTTAACTGAAGCCTTGAAGCTGTGACTAATTCAGGCCCTGATCATGTACCTAACGAAGACCTTAATGCTGATCCAGCAGAGGCTGATGCTGCTCCAAAGTCATGCCCTGACAGTGTGCCCAGCTAAGGGCCTGATGCTAAGCCTCACTCAGGCCCTGTCGCTCTCCCTAAGTCAGGCCCTGACACTGTCACTAACTAAGGCCCTGACTCTACTCCTAATTCAGTCCCGTACATTGTATCTAACAAAGACTCTGATGCTAGTCGTAACTCAGGGCCTGACACTGTCTCTAACTAAGGGCTGCTGCCATCAACATCTAAAGTCCTGACATTATCTGGAGCTAATACCCTGACCCATGTCTTACCAAGGTCCTGAAACTGTCCCAAAGTAAGCCCTGACGCTGTCCCTAAGTGAGGCCCTGAAGCTTTCCCTAACTAACTCAGGCCTTGATGCTGTGACTAACTCAGACCCTGATCATGTCTTTAACTAAGACCCTAAGGCTGATCCAACAGAGGCCCTGATGCTGCTCCTAAGTCATGCCCCGATAGTGTCCCCCACTAAGTGTCTGATGCTAGGCCTCACTCAGACCCTAACGCTCTCCCTAAGTCAGGCTCTGATGCTGTCCCTACCTGAAGCCCTAACACTGGTTCTGAATAAGGCCCTGAGAGTCTCCGTAACAAAGGTCTTCACACTATCCTTAGGTCATTTCCTGACACTATCCCTAGATGTTAAACTGACACGGCCACTAGCTAATATCCTGCCTCTTATGCTAACTGAAGTCCTTAGGCTGTGCCTACCTCAGGCACTGAATTTAGTCCCAAGACCATGAAACTGTCCCGAACTAAGGCCTAGATGCTCGCCCTACATCCGGCCCTGACACTGTCCCTAACTAAGGCCCTAACACTATTGCTAACTGAGGATCTGACACTGTATCTATCAGAGGCCCGCTACTCCTAACTAACGCCTTGGAACTTTCCCTAACGTAGGCGCTGCTACCATCAATATCTAAAGTCCTGACATTATCCTGAGCTAATATCCTGACCCATGTCTTACCAAGGTCCTGAAACTCTCCCAACGTTAGCCCTGACACTGTCCCTAAGTGAGGCCCTGAGGCTGTCCCTCACAGAGGTCCTGATAATGTCTTTAACTAAACTCTAATGCTGATCTTACAGAGACCATTATGTTTATCCTATGTCATGCCCTGACGCTGTCCGTAGCTAAGGCCCTGACTCTAGGCCTCACTCAGGCCCTGTCGCTCTCCCTAAGTCAGGCTAAGACTCTGTCCCTACCTGAAGCCCTGACACTGGGCCTAAATTAGGCACTGATGCTCTAATTAGCTATGGTCTTGACACTATCCCTAGGTCATTTCCTGACACTATCCCTAGATCTTAACCTAAACTTGTCTTTAGCTATTGTCGAGCCTCTTATGCTAACTAAATCTCTGATGCTGTCTCTAACTATGTGCCTGAAATTAGTCCCGAGGCCGTCAACCTGTCCCTAACTGAGGTTGGAGGCTCATCCTAACTGAGGCGCTGACACTGTCCCTAACTAAAGCCCTGACACCGTACTTTACAAGGGCTCTGATGCTAGTCCTAACTCAGGCCCTGACACTGTCTCTAAGTAAGGCTCAGAATTTGCCCCTAATATAGGCCCTGCTGTCAGCAATAACTAAAAACTGGACACTAGCCTGAGTTAATATCCTGACATATTTCTAACCAAGGTCCTGACACTGTCCCTAAGAAAGCCCTGTCGCTGTCCCTATGTTAAGAACTGAGGCTGCCCCTAACTCAGGCCCTGAAGCTTTCCCTAACTGAAGCCTTGACGCTGTGACTAAGTCAGGCCCTGATCATATCTGTAACAAAGACGCTAAGGTTGATCCAACAGAGGCGCTGATTCTGTTCCTAAGTCATGCCCTGACAGTGTCCTCTGCTAAGGGCCTGACGCTAGGCCTCACTCAGGCCCTGTCGCTCTCCCTAAGTCAGGCTCTGATGCTGTCCCTACCCGAAGCCCTGACACTGGTTCTAAATAAGGATCTGATAGTCTCAGTAACTAAGGTTTTGACACTATGCTTAGGTCCTTTCCTGACACTATCCCTAGACCATAACCTGACCCTGTCCCTAGCAAATGTCCTGCCTCTTATACTAAGTACAGCCCTGCTGCTGTCCTTAACTAAGGGCCTAAAATTACTCTCGAGGCTGTGACCCTGTCCGTCCCTAAGGCCTCGATGTTCGTCCTAATTCAGGGCCTGACACTGTCCCTAACTAAAGCCCTGCTGTCGACAATATCTAAAGTCCTGCCACTATCCTGAGCTTATTTCTTTTTTTTTTAATATTATTTATTTATTTATTTATTTATTTATTTATTTATTTATTTATGTATTTATGGCTCTGTTGGGTCTTGGTTTCTGTGTGAGGGCTTTCTCTAGTTGCGGCAAGTGGGGACCACTCTTCATCGCGTTTCGTGGCCCTCTCACTATCGTGGCCTCTCCCGTTGCGGAGCACAGGCTCCAGACGCGCAGGCTCAGCAATTGTGGCTCACGGGCTTAGTCGCTCCGCGGCATGTGGGATCGTCCCAGACCAGGGGTCGAACCCGTGTCCCCTGCATTGGCAGGCAGATTCTCAACCACTGCGCCACCTGGGAAGCCCCTGAGCTAATTTCTTGACCCATCTCTTACCAAGGTCCTGAAACTGTCCCTAAGAAAGCCCTGATGCTGTCTCTAAGTGAGGCCTTGAGGCTGTCCCTACCAGAGGCCCTGATAATATCTTTAACATAGCCCCTGAGGCTGATCCTACCGTGGCTCTTATGCTGCTCCTATGTCATGCCCTGACACTGTCTCTAGCTAAGGCCCTGAAGCTAGGCCTCACTCAGGCCCTGTCCCACTCCCTAAGTCAGGCTCTGACGTTGTTCCTATCCGAAGCTCTGACACTCACTGCTCCTAAATTAGGTCCTGATGTGCTAAATAACTAAGGTCTTGACACTATCCCTAGGTCATTTCCTGACACTCTCCCTAGACCTTAACCTAACCTTCTCTTTAGCTAATGTCGAGATTAGCTAAAGAGATTCTTTAGAACGAGATTCTTTCATCTTCTGAATAGAGTTTTCTTCAAAACATAATTTTTATAGTGTTACTAACTTTAAGAAAAATGTACTCAACTGCTGTGGAATATTCCTTCATAGGAGCGTGCATGGTTCTCTTCTGCATCTGCTTGTGGTGGTGTTCAGGTTGCTTTCAGCTGTAGATCCCCTTATGCTAGCTAATTCCCTGATTCTGTCCCTAAATGAGGCCCTGAATTTAGGTCCGAGGCCGTGAACCTGTCCCTAACTGAGGCCTGGAAGCTCGTCCTAATGCAGGCCCTGACACTGTCCCTAACTAAGGCTCTGACACTACACCTAACTCAGTCACTGACACTGTACCTAACAAAGGCTCTGATGCTATTCCTAACTTAGGCCCTGACACTGCCTCTAACTAAGGCCCTGCTGCCGTCAATATCTGAACACCTGATATTATCCTGAGCTAATAGCCTGACCCATGTCTTACCAAAATCCTGAAACTTTCCCAAAGTAAGCCCTGACGCTGTCCCTAAGTGAGGCCTTGAGGCTATCCCTAACGGAGGCCCTGACAATAGCTTTAACGAAGACCCTAATGCTGATCCTACAGAGGTCTTTATGCTGCTCCTAAGTCATGCCCTGATACTGTCCCTTACTCAGGCCCTAAAGATAGGCCTCACTTAGGCCCTGTTGCTGTACCTTAGTTAGGCTCTGACGCTGTCCGTACATCAAGCCCTGGTGCTGGTACTGATTAAGGCGCTCATGCTGCTGCTAACTAAGGCCCTGATGCTCTCAATAACTAAGGTCTTCTCGTTATCCCTTGGTCATTTCCTTTCACTATCTCTGGCCTGGGACCTGACTCTGTCCCGAGATAATCTCCTGCATCTTATGCCAACTGAAACCCTAATGCTCCCCCTAACTAAGGCCCTGACTACTCCTAACTAAGGCCATGACACTGAATCTAACAAAGGCCCGGAATCTGTCCTTAATATCGGCACTGCTGCCAGCAAGAACTAAAATCCTGACACTCTCCTGAGCTAATATCCTGACTCATTTCTAACCAAGGTCCTGACACTGTCACTAAGAAAGCCCTGTCGCTGTCTTTAAGTGAAAACTTGAGGCTGTCTGTAACTCAGACCCTGAAGCTTTCCCTAACTGAGGCCTTGACGCTGTGACTAACTATGGCTCCGGTCATGTCTTTAACTAAGAGCCTAAAGCTGATCCAAAAAAGGCACTGATTCTGCTCCTAAATCATTCCCTGACAGTGTCCCCAGCTAAGGGCCTGACATTAGGCCTCACTCAGGCCCTGTCGCTCTCCCTAAGTCAGGCCCTGATGCTGTGCCTACCTGAAGCCCTAACGCTGCTTCTGAATAAGTCCCTGAAAGTCTCAGTAACAAAGGTCTTCACACTATCCTTAGGTCATTTCCTGACACGATTCCAAGCCTTTACCCTAACCCTGTCCCGAGCTAATGTCCTACCTCTTATGCTAACTAAAGACCTTATGCTGTGCCTAATTCAGGCACTGAATTTACTCCCAAGGCCGCTAGACTGTCCCTAACTCGGCTCGATGCCCTTATCGTCACAATGTTCCATGACCACTGTCATCACAATGCTCCACGCCCTTGTCATCACAATGCTCCATAACCCCTGTCATCACAATGCTCCATGACCTTTGTCATCGCAATGCTACATGCCACTGTCATCACAATGCTCCATGCCCTTATCATCACAATGCTCCATGACCCCTTTCATCACAATGCTCCATGACCCTTGTCTAAAATGCTACATGTCTGTGAAATCACAAAGCTCCATGCCCCCTGTCCTCACAAGTCTCCATGACTCTTGTCATCACAATGCTCCATGACCCTTGTCATCACAATGCTCCATGATCCTTGTAATCAAAATGCTCCTTGACCCTTTCTTCACAATGTTACAGTACTCCTTTCTTCACAATGCTCCATGCCGCTGGTCACCACAATGCTCCATGACTTCTGTCATCACAATGCTCCATGTCCCTTGTCATTAAAATGCTCCATGGCCCCTGTCATCACAATGCTGCAGGATCCTTATAATCTCAATGCTCCATGGTCCCCATCATCACAAACCTCCACGCATTTGTCATCACAATGCTCCATGACCCCTGTCATCCCAATGCTCCATAGCACTTTTCATCACAATGCTACATGACCACTTTTACCAAAATATTCCATGACCAATTTAATCACAGTGCTCCATGACCACTTTCATCACAATGCCCCATGACCCCTGTAATCAAAATGCTCCATGGCCCTTGTCACCACAATGCACCAGGACCCGTCATCCCAATTCTCCATGGCCCTTGTCATCACAATGCTCCATGGCGCTTGTCATCACAATGATCCAGAGCCTTAGTGCTTGAGTTGGGAGTAGTGTCATTGCCTCAGTTAGGGACACTGTCATTGCCTGAATTGGGAGTAGTGTCAGAGCCTTAGTTAGGGACAGCGCCAGGGCGAGTTGGGAGTAGTGCCAGTGCCTTAGTTAGGGACAGCACCAGTGCTTGCGTTGGGAGTAGTGTCAGGGCCATAGTTAGGGACAGTGTCAGTGGTTGAGATGGGAATAGTGTCAGGGCCTTAGTTACGGACATTGTCAGTGCCTAAGTTGGGATTTTTGTCAGGGTCTTTTTTGTGGACAGTGTCAGGCCCTGAGTTAAGAGTAGTGTCAAGGCCTTAATTTGGAAGAGTGTCAGTGTCTCAGTTTGGAGTAGTGTCTGACCCTTAGTTAGAAACAGCGTCAGTGCCTGAGTTGGGAGTAGTGACATGGCCTAAGTTATGGACAGTGTCAGTGTCTGAGTTAGGAATAGTCTCAGGACCTTAGTTAGGGACAGTGTCAGTTAATGTGTTAGGAATAGTGTCAGGGCCTAAGTTAGGAGTAGTCTGAGACCGGTAGTTAGGAACAGTGTCAGGGCCTGAGTTGTGAGTAGTTTCAGGGCCTTAGTTAGAGAAAGTGTCAGTGCCGGGTTTGAGAGTTATGTCAGGGCCTTAGTTAGGGACAGTGTCAGTGCCTGAGTTGGGAGTAGTGTCAGGGCCTAGTTAGGGACAGGGTCAGTGTCTGAGTTGGGAGTAGTTTCAGGGCCTTAGTTAGAGAAAGTGTCAGTGCCGGAGTTGGGAGTTATGTCAGGGCCTTAGTTAGGGACAGGGTCAGTGCCTGAGTTGGGAGTAGTGTCAGGGCCTAGTTAGGGACAGTGTCAGTGCCTGAGTTGGAAGTAGTGTCAGGGCATTAGGGACAGTGTCAGTGGCTGAGATGGGAGTAGTGTCAGGGTCTTAGGGAGAGTGTCAGTGCCTGAGTTGGGAATAGTCTCAGGGTCTTTTTTGGGGACAGCATCAGGGCATGAGTTAAAAGTAGTGTCAAGGCCTTAGTTAGGGAGAGTGTCAGTGCCTGTGTTGGGAGTAATATCAAGCCCTTCGTTAGGGACAGTGTCAGGGTCTGAGGTAGAAGTAGTCTCAGGGCCTTAGTTAGGTAGCGTGTCAGTGCCTAAGTAAGTAGTAGTGTGAGGGCCTTAGTTAGGGACAGTGTCAATGCCTCTGTTGGGAGTTGTGTCAGAGACTTAGTAAGGGACAGCGTCAGTGCCTGCGTTGGGAGTAGTGTCAGGGCCTTACTTAGGGACAGCGTCAGTGCCTGAGTTAGGAGTAGTGTGATGGCCGTAGTTAGGGACACTCTCAGTGCCAGAGTTGGGGGTAGTGGCAGGCCTTTGTTAGGGACTGTGCCAGGGCCTGAGTTAAGAGTAGTGTCAAGTCCTTAGTTAGGGACAGTGTCAGTGCCTGAGTTGGGAGTACTGTCAGGGCGTATTTAGGGACAGTCTCAATGCCTATTTTGGGAGTAGTGTCACGGCCTTAGTGACATTATCAGTGCCTGAGTAGGGAGTAGTGTCCGGGCCTTAGTTAGGGACAGTGTCAGTTGCTTAGTTAGGAGTAGCGTCACGGCCTAAGTTAGGGCCAGTGTCAGTGCCTGAGTCAGGAGTAGAGTCAGGGCCTAAGTTAGGGACAGTGTCATTGCTTGAGATAGGAGTAGTGTCAGGGCCTTAGTTACGGACATTGTCATGGCATGATTTAGGAGTTGTGTTAGGGCGTGAGCTATGAATAGCGTCAGGGCCTTAGTTAGTGACAGTGTCAGTGCTGAGTTTGGAGTAGTATCAGGGCCTTAGTTAGAGACAGTGTCAGGGCCTGAGTTAGGTGTATGTCAGGGCCTTAGTTAGGGACAGCGTCAGTGCCTGATTTAGGAGTAGTGTCAGAGGCTTTGTTAGGGACAGTGTCAGGGCCTGAGTTAAGAGTAGTGTCACAGCTTTAGTTAGGACCAGTGTCAGGGCCTTAGTTAAGTCAGTCCAACATCAGCGCCTATGATAGGAATCAGATCAGGACCTGTGTTACAGGTAATGTCAGGGCCTTATTTAAGAACAGTGTCAGGGCCTGAGTCCTGACTTACTCCTTACTCTCCTCACTAAGGACTTTGGACACTACTGCTAATTCAGGCCCTGATAATGTCCCTAACTAATTCCCTGACACTTTCCCTGGCTAAGGCCCTGAACTTCTCCTACGTCAGGCACTGATACTGTCCCTAACAATGGCCCTGACACTACACCTAACTGAGGCCCCGACATGATACCTTACAAAGGCTTTGTTGCTAGTCCAAACTAAAGCCCTAAAATTGGTCCTAAATAAGGCCTTGACACTAATCCTAACTCAGGCCCTAAAACTGTCCCTAACTAAGGCCCTGATAGTATGCCTAACTCAGGCCCTCATACGATTCCTAACAATGGCTCTGATGCTAGTCCAAACTAAGGCCCTGAAATTGGTCCTAAATAAGGCCTTGACACTAATCCTAACTCAGGCCCTAGCACTGTCCCTAAGTAGGTCTCAGACAGTACACTTAAATCAGACCCTGACACTGTCCCTAAGCAAGGCCCTGACACTACTCCTAACTCAGTCCCTTACACTGTACCTAACAAAGTCTCTGATGCTAGGCCTAACTCAGGCCCTGAAACCGTCTGTAACGAAGGCCCTGCTGCCATCACTATCAAAAGTCCTGACATTATTCTGAGCTAATATCCTGACCTATGTCTTTCCAAGGTCCTGAAACTGTCCCAAAGTAAGCCCTGACGCTGTCCCTAAGTGAAGACCTGAGGCTGTCCCTAACTCAGGCCCTGAAGCTTTCCTGAACTGAAGCCTTGAAGCTGTGACTAATTCAGGCCCTGATCATGTACCTAACGAAGACCTTAATGCTGATCCAGCAAAGAGGCTGATGCTGCTCCAAAGTCATGCCCTGACAGTGTGCCCAGCTAAGGGCCTGATGCTAAGCCTCACTCAGGCCCTGTCGCTCTCCCTAAGTCAGGCCCTGACACTGTCACTAACTAAGGCCCTGACTCTACTCCTAATTCAGTCCCGTACATTGTATCTAACAAAGACTCTGATGCTAGTCGTAACTCAGGGCCTGACACTGTCTCTAACTAAGGGCTGCTGCCATCAACATCTAAAGTCCTGACATTATCTGGAGCTAATACCCTGACCCATGTCTTACCAAGGTCCTGAAACTGTCCCAAAGTAAGCCCTGACGCTGTCCCTAAGTGAGGCCCTGAAGATTTCCCTAACTAACTCAGGCCTTGATGCTGTGACTAACTCAGACCCTGATCATGTCTTTAACTAAGACCCTAAGGCTGATCCAACAGAGGCCCTGATGCTGCTCCTAAGTCATGCCCCGATAGTGTCCCCCACTAAGTGTCTGATGCTAGGCCTCACTCAGACCCTAACGCTCTCCCTAAGTCAGGCTCTGATGCTGTCCCTACCTGAAGCCCTAACACTGGTTCTGAATAAGGCCCTGAGAGTCTCCGTAACAAAGGTCTTCACACTATCCTTAGGTCATTTCCTGACACTATCCCTAGATGTTAAACTGACACGGCCACTAGCTAATGTCCTGCCTCTTATGCTAACTGAAGTCCTTAGGCTGTGCCTACCTCAGGCACTGAATTTAGTCCCAAGACCATGAAACTGTCCCGAACTAAGGCCTAGATGCTCGCCCTACATCCGGCCCTGACACTGTCCCTAACTAAGGCCCTAACACTATTGCTAACTGAGGATCTGACACTGGACCTATCAGAGGCCCGCTACTCCTAACTAACGCCTTGGAACTTTCCCTAACGTAGGCGCTGCTACCATCAATATGTAAAGTCCTGACATTATCCTGAGCTAATATCCTGACCCATGTCTTACCAAGGTCCTGAAACTCTCCCAACGTTAGCCCTGACACTGTCCCTAAGTGAGGCCCTGAGGCTGTCCCTCACAGAGGTCCTGATAATGTCTTTAACTAAACTCTAATGCTGATCTTACAGAGACCATTATGTTGATCCTATGTCATGCCCTGAGCTGTCCGAAGCTAAGGCCCTGACTCTAGGCATCACTCAGGCCCTGTCGCTCTCCCTAAGTCAGGCTAAGACTCTGTCCCCACCTGAAGCCCTGACACTTGGCCTAAATTAGGCACTGATGCTCTAATTAGCTATGGTCTTGACACTATCCCTAGGTCATTTCCTGACACTATCCCTAGATCTTAACCTAAACTTGTCTTTAGCTATTGTCGAGCCTCTTATGCTAACTACATCCCTGATGCTGTCTCTAACTAAGAGCCTGAAATTAGTCCCGAGGCCGTCAACCTGTCCCTAACTGAGGTTGGAGGCTCATCGTAACTGAGGCGCTGACACTGTCCCTAACTAAAGCCCTGACACTGTACTTTACAAGGGCTCTGATGCTAGTCCTAACTCAGGCCCTGACACTGTCTCTAAGTAAGGCTCAGAATTTGCCCCTAATATAGGCCCTGCTGTCAGCAATAACTAAAAACTGGACACTAGCCTGAGTTAATATCCTGACATATTTCTAACCAAGGTCCTGACACTGTCCCTAAGAAAGCCCTGTCGCTGTCCCTATGTTAAGAACTGAGGCTGCCCCTAACTCAGGCCCTGAAGCTTTCCCTAACTGAGGCCTTGAAGCTGTGACTAAGTCAGGCCCTGATCATATCTGTAACAAAGACGCTAAGGTTGATCCAACAGAGGCGCTGATTCTGTTCCTAAGTCATGCCCTGACAGTGTCCTCAGCTAAGGGACTGATGCTAGGCCTCACTCAGGCCCTGTCGCTCTCCCTAAGTCAGGCTCTGATGCTGTCCCTACCTGAAGCCCTGACACTGGTTGTAAATAAGGATCTGATAGTCTCAGTAACTAAGGTTTTGACACTATGCTTAGGTCCTTTCCTGACACTATCCCTAGACCATAACCTGACCCTGTCCCTGGCAAATGTCGTGCCTCTTATGCTAACTACAGCCCTGCTGCTGTCCTTAACTAAGGGCCTAAAATTACTCTCGAGGCTGTGACCCTGTCCGTCCCTAAGGCCTCGATGTTCGTCCTAATTCAGGGCCTGACACTGTCCCTAACTAAGGCCCTGCTGTCGACAATATCTAAAGTCCTGACACTATCCTGAGCTAATTTCTTTTTTTTTTAAATTTTATTTATTTATTTATTTATTTATTTATGTATTTATGGCTCTGTTGGGTCTTGGTTTCTGTGTGAGGGCTTTCTCTAGTTGCGACAAGTGGGGACCACTCTTCATCGCGTTTCGCGGCCCTCTCACTATCGTGGCCTCTCCCGTTGCGGAGCACAGGCTCCAGACGCGCAGGCTCAGCAGTTGTGGCTCACGGGCTTAGTCACTCCGCGGCATGTGGGATCTTCCCAGACCAGGGGTCGAACCCGTGTCCCCTGCATTGGCAGGCAGATTCTCAACCACTGCGCCACCTGGGCAGCCCCTGAGCTAATTTCTTGACCCATCTCTTACCAAGGTCCTGAAACTGTCCCTAAGAAAGCCCTGATGCTGTCTCTAAGTGAGGCCTTGAGGCTGTCCCTACCAGAGGCCCTGATAATATCTTTAACATAGCCCCTGAGGCTGATCCTACCGTGGCTCTTATGCTGCTCCTAAGTCATGCCCTGACACTGTCTCTAGCTAAGGCCCTGACGCTAGGCCTCACTCAGGCCCTGTCTCACTTCCTAAGTCAGGCTCTGACGCTGTTCCTACACGAAGCCCTGACACTCACTGCTCCTAAATTAGGTCCTGATGTGCTAAGTAACTAAGGTCTTTACACTATCCCTAGTTCATTTCCTGACACTCTCCCTTGACCTTAACCTAACCTTCTCTTTAGCTAATGTTGAGATTAGCTAAAGAGATTCTTTAGAACGAGATGCTTTCATCTTCTGAATAGAGTTTTCTTCAAAACATAATTTTTATAGTGTTACTAACTTTAAACAAAATGTACTCAACTGCTGTGGAATATTCCTTCATAGGAGCGTGCATGGTTCACTTCTGCATCTGCTTGTGGTGGTGTTCAGGTTGCTTTCAGCTGTAGATCCCCTTATGCTAGCTAAATCCCTGATTCTGTCCCTAAATGAGGCCCTGAATTTAGGTCCGAGGCCGTGAACCTGTCCCTAACTGAGGCCTGGAAGCTCGTCCTAATGCAGGCCCTGACACTGTCCCTAACTAAGGCTCTGACACTACACCTAACTCAGTCACTGACACTGTACCTAAGAAAGGCTCTGATGCTAGTCCTAACGTAGGCCCTGACACTGCCTCTAACTAAGGCCCTGCTGCCGTCAATATCTGAACACCTGATATTATCCTGAGCTAATAGCCTGACCCATGTCTTACCAAGGACCTGAAACTTTCCCAAAGTAAGCCCTGACGCTGTCCCTAAGTGAGGCCTTGAGGCTATCCCTAACGGAGGCCCTGATAATAGCTTTAACGAAGACCCTAATGCTGATCCTACAGAGGCCTTTATGCTGCTCCTAAGTCATGCCCTGATACTGTCCCTTACTCAGGCCCTAAGGATAGGCCTCACTTAGGCCCTGTTGCTGTACCTTAGTTAGGCTCTGACGCGGTCCGTACATCAAGCCCTGGCGCTGGTCCTGATTAAGGCGCTCATGCTGCTGCTAACTAAGGCCCTGATGCTCTCAATAACTAAGGTCTTCTCGTTATCCCTTGGTCATTTCCTTTCACTATCTCTGGCCTGGGACCTGACTCTGTCCCGAGATAATCTCCTGCATCTTATGCTAACTGAAACCCTAATGCTCTCCCTAACTAAGGCCCTGACTACCCCTAACTAAGGCCATGACACTGAATCTAACAAAGGCCCGGAATCTGTCCTTAATATAGGCCCTGCTGCCAGCAAGAACTAAAATCCTGACACTCTCCTGACCTAATATCCTGACTCATTTCTAACCAAGGTCCTGACACTGTCCCTAAGAAAGCCCTGTCGCTGTCTTTAAGTGAAAACTTGAGGCTGTCTGTAACTCAGACCCTGAAGCTTTCCCTAACTGAGGCCTTGACGCTGTGACTAAGTAGGGCTCCGGTCATGTCTTTAACTAAGAGCCTAAAGCTGATCCAACAAAGGCACTGATTCTGCTCCTAAATCATTCCCTGACAGTGTCCCCAGCTAAAGGCCTGACTTTCGGCTTCACTCAGGCCCTGTCGCTCTCCCTAAGTCAGGCCCTGATGCTCTGCCTACCTGAAGCCCTAACACTGCTTCTGAATAAGTCCCTGAGAGTATCAGTAACAAAGGTCTTCACAATATCCTTAGGTCATTTCCTGACACGATTCCAAGCCTTTACCCTAACCCTGTCCCGAGCTAATGTCCTACCTCTTATGATAACTAAAGACCTTATGCTGTGCCTAATTCAGGCACTGAATTTACTCCCGAGGCCGCTAGACTGTCCCTAACTCAGCTCGATGCCCTTATCGTCACAATGTTCCATGACCACTGTCATCACAATGCTCCACGCCCTTGTCATCACAATGCTCCATAACCCCTGTCATCACAATGCTCCATGACCTTTGTTATCGCAATGCTACATGCCACTGTCATCCCAATGCTCCATGCCCTTATCATCACAATGCTCCATGACCCCTTTCATGACAATGCTCCATGACCCTTTTCTAAAATGCTACATGTCTGTGAAATCACAAAGCTCCATGCCCCCTGTCCTCACAAGTCTCCATGACTCTTGTCATCACAATGCTCCATGATCCTTGTAATCAAAATGCTCCTTGACCCTTTCTTCACAATGTTACAGTACTCCTTTCTTCACAATGCTCCATGCCGCTCGTCACCACAATGCTCCATGACTTCTGTCATCACAATGCTCCATGTCCCTTGTCATTAAAATGCTCCATGACCCCTGTCATCCCAATGCTCCATAGCACTTTTCATCACAATGCTACATGACCACTTTTACCAAAATATTCCATGACCACTTTAATCACAGTGCTCCATGACCACTTTCATCACAATGCCCCATGACCCCTGTAATCAAAATGCTCCATGGCCCTTGTCACCACACTGCACCAGGACCCGTCATCCCAATTCTCCATGGCCCTTGTCATCACAATGCTCCATGGCGCTTGTCATCACAATGATCCAGAGCCTTAGTGCTTGAGTTGGGAGTAGTGTCATTGCCTCAGTTAGGGACACTGTCATTGCCTGAATTGGGAGTAGTGTCAGAGCCTTAGTTAGGGACAGCGCCAGGGCGAGTTGGGAGTAGTGCCAGTGCCTTAGTTAGGGACAGCACCAGTGCTTGCGTTGGGAGTAGTGTCAGGGCCATAGTTAGGGACAGTGTCAGTGGCTGAGATGGGAATAGTGTCAGGGCCTTAGTTACGGACATTGTCAGTGCCTAAGTTGGGATTTTTGTCAGGGTCTTTATTGTGGACAGTGTCAGGCCCTGAGTTAAGAGTAGTGTCAAGGCCTTAATTTGGAAGAGTGTCAGTGTCTCAGTTTGGAGTAGTGTCAGACCCTTAGTTAGAAACAGCGTCAGTGCCTGAGTTGGGAGTAGTGACATGGCCTAAGTTATGCACAGTGTCAGTGTCTGAGTTAGGAATAGTCTCAGGACCTTAGATAGGGACAGTGTCAGTTAATGTGTTAGGAATAGTGTCAGGGCCTAAGTTAGGAGTAGTCTGAAACCGGTAGTTAGGAACAGTGTCATGGCCTGAGTTGTGAGTAGTTTCAGGACCTTAGTTAGACAAAGAGTCAGTGCCGGGTTTGGGAGTTATGTCAGGGCCTTAGTTAGGGACAGTGTCAGTGCCTGAGTTGGGAGTAGTGTCAGGGCCTAGTTAGGGACAGGGTCAGTGCCTGAGTTGGGAGTAGTGTCAGGGCCTAGTTAGGGACAGTGTCAGTGCCTGAGATGGGAGTAGTGTCAGGGTCTTAGTTAGGGAGAGTGTCAGTGCCTGAGTTGGGAATAGTCTCAGGGTATTTTCTGGGGACAGCATCAGGGCATGAGTTAAAAGTAGTGTCAAGGCCTTAGTTAGGGAGAGTGTCAGTGCCTGTGTTGGGAGTAATATCAAGCCCTTCGTTAGGGACAGTGTCGGGGTCTGAGGTAGAAGTAGTCTCAGGGCCTTAGTTAGGTAGCGTGTCAGTGCCTAAGTAAGTAGTAGTGTGAGGGCCTTAGTTAGGGACAGTGTCAATGCCTGTGTTGGGAGTTGTGTCAGAGACTTAGTAAGGGACAGCGTCAGTGCCTGCGTTGGGAGTAGTGTCAGGGCCTTACTTAGGGACAGCGTCAGTGCCTGAGTTAGGAGTAGTGTGATGGCCGTAGTTAGGGACACTCTCAGTGCCAGAGTTGGGGGTAGTGGCAGGCCTTTGTTAGGGACTGTGCCAGGGCCTGAGTTAAGAGTAGTGTCAAGTCCTTAGTTAGGGACAGTGTTAGTGCCTGAGTTGAGAGTAATGTCAGGGCCTTAGTTAGGGACAATGTCAGTGCCTAGTTTGGGAGTAGTGTCAGGGCCTTAGTTAGGGACAGTGTCAGTGCCTGAGTTGGGAGTACTGTCAGGGCGTATTTAGGGACAGTCTCAATGCCTATTTTGGGAGTAGTGTCACGGCCTTAGTGACATTATCAGTGCCTGAGTAGGGAGTAGTGTCCGGGCCTTATTTAGGGACAGTGTCAGTTGCTTAGTTAGGAGTAGCGTCACGGCCTAAGTTAGGGCCAGTGTCAGTGCCTGAGTCAGGAGTAGAGTCAGGGCCTAAGTTAGGGACAGTGTCATTGCTTGAGATAGGAGTAGTGTCAGGGCCTTAGTTACGGACATTGTCATGGCATGATTTAGGAGTTGTGTTAGGGCGTGAGCTATGAATAGTGTCAGGGCCTTAGTTAGTGACAGTGTCAGTGCTGAGTTTGGAGTAGTATCAGGGCCTTAGTTAGAGACAGTGTCAGGGCCTGAGTTAGGTGTATGTCAGGGCCTTAGTTAGGGACAGCGTCAGTGCCTGATTTAGGAGTAGTGTCAGAGGCTTTGTTAGGGACAGTGTCAGGGCCTGAGTTAAGAGTAGTGTCACAGCTTTAGTTAGGACCAGTGTCAGGGCCTTAGTTAAGTCAGTCCAACATCAGCGCCTATGATAGGAATCAGATCAGGACCTGTGTTACAGGTAATGTCAGGGCCTTATTTAAGAACAGTGTCAGGGCCTGAGTCCTGACTTACTCCTTACTCTCCTCACTAAGGACTTTGGACACTACTGCTAATTCAGGCCCTGATAATGTCCCTAACTAATTCCCTGACACTTTCCCTGGCTAAGGCCCTGAACTTCTCCTACGTCAGGCACTGATACTGTCCCTAACAATGGCCCTGACACTACACCTGAGGCCCCGACATGATACCTTACAAAGGCTTTGTTGCTAGTCCAAACTAAAGCCCTAAAATTGGTCCTAAATAAGGCCTTGACACTAATCCTAACTCAGGCCCTAAAACTGTCCCTAACTAAGGCCCTGATAGTATGCCTAACTCAGGCCCTCATACGATTCCTAACAATGGCTCTGATGCTAGTCCAAACTAAGGCCCTGAAATTGGTCCTAAATAAGGCCTTGACACTAATCCTAACTCAGGCCCTAGCACTGTCCCTAAGTAGGTCTCAGACAGTACACTTAAATCAGACCCTGACACTGTCCCTAAGCAAGGCCCTGACACTACTCCTAACTCAGTCCCTTACACTGTACCTAACAAAGTCTCTGATGCTAGGCCTAACTCAGGCCCTGAAACCGTCTGTAACGAAGGCCCTGCTGCCATCACTATCAAAAGTCCTGACATTATTCTGAGCTAATATCCTGACCTATGTCTTTCCAAGGTCCGGAAACTGTCCCAAAGTAAGCCCTGACGCTGTCTCTAAGTGAAGACCTGAGGCTGTCCCTAACTCAGGCCCTGAAGCTTTCCTGAACTGAAGCCTTGAAGCTGTGACTAATTCAGGCCCTGATCATGTACCTAACGAAGACCTTAATGCTGATCCAGCAAAGAGGCTGATGCTGCTCCAAAGTCATGCCCTGACAGTGTACCCAGCTAAGGGCCTGATGCTCAGCCTCACTCTGGCCCTGTCGCTCTCCCTAAGTCAGGCCCTGACACTGTCACTAACTAAGGCCCTGACTCTACTCCTAATTCAGTCCCGTACATTGTATCTAACAAAGACTCTGATGCTAGTCGTAACTCAGGGCCTGACACTGTCTCTAACTAAGGGCTGCTGCCATCAACATCTAAAGTCCTGACATTATCTGGAGCTAATACCCTGACCCATGTCTTACCAAGGTCCTGAAACTGTCCCAAAGTAAGCCCTGACGCTGTCCCTAAGTGAGGCCCTGAAGCTTTCCCTAACTAACTCAGGCCTTGATGCTGTGACTAACTCAGACCCTGATCATGTCTTTAACTAAGACCCTAAGGCTGATCCAACAGAGGCCCTGATGCTGCTCCTAAGTCAGGCCCCGATAGTGTCCCCCACTAAGTGTCTGATGCTAGGCCTCACTCAGACCCTAACGCTCTCCCTAAGTCAGGCTCTGATGCTGTCCCTACCTGAAGCCCTAACACTGGTTCTGAATAAGGCCCTGAGAGTCTCCGTAACAAAGATCTTCACACTATCCTTAGGTCATTTGCTGACACTATCCCTAGATGTTAAACTGACACGGCCACTAGATAATGTCCTGCCTCTTATGCTAACTGAAGTCCTTAGGCTGTGCCTACCTCAGGCACTGAATTTAGTCCCAAGACCATGAAACTGTCCCGAACTAAGGCCTAGATGCTCGCCCTACATCCGGCCCTGACACTGTCCCTAACTAAGGCCCTAACACTATTGCTAACTGAGGATCTGACACTGGACCTATCAGAGGCCCGCTAATCCTAACTAACGCCTTGGAACTTTGCCTAACGTAGGCGCTGCTACCATCAATATCTAAAGTCCTGACATTATCCTGAGCTAATATCCTGACCCATGTCTTACCAAGGTCCTGAAACTCTCCCAACGTTAGCCCTGACACTGTCCCTAAGTGAGGCCCTGAGGCTGTCCCTCACAGAGGTCCTGATAATGTCTTTAACTAAACTCTAATGCTGATCTTACAGAGACCCTTATGTTTATCCTATGTCATGCCCTGACGCTGTCCGTAGCTAAGGCCCTGACTCTAGGCATCACTCAGGCCCTGTCACTCTCCCTAAGTCAGGCTAAGACTCTGTCCCTACCTGAAGCCCTGACACTGGGCCTAAATTAGGCACTGATGCTCTAATTAGCTATGGTCTTGACACTATCCCTAGGTCATTTCCTGACACTATCCCTAGATCTTAACCTAAACTTGTCTTTAGCTATTGTCGAGCCTCTTATGCTAACTAAATCTCTGACGCTGTCTCTAACTATGTGCCTGAAATTAGTCCCGAGGCCGTCAACCTGTCCCTAACTTAGGTTGGAGGCTCATCCTAACTGAGGCGCTGACACTGTCCCTAACTAAAGCCCTGACACCGTACTTTACAAGGACTCTGATGCTAGTCCTAACTCAGGCCCTGACACTGTCTCTAAGTAAGTCTCAGAATTTGCCCCTAATATAGGCCCTGCTGTCAGCAATAACTAAAACCTGGACACTAGCCTGTGTTAATATCCTGACATATTTCTAACCAAGGTCCTGACACTGTCCCTAAGAAAGCCCTGTCGCTGTCCCTATGTTAAGAAAAGAGGCTGCCCCTAACTCAGGCCCTGAAGCTTTCCCTAACTGAGGCCTTGACGCTGTGACTAAGTCAGGCCCTGATCATATCTGTAACAAAGACGCTAAGGCTGATCCAACAGAGGCGCTGATTCTGTTCCTAAGTCATGCCCTGACAGTGTCCTCAGCTAAGGGCCTGACGCTAGGCCTCACTCAGGCCCTGTCGCTCTCCCTAAGTCAGGCTCTGATGCTGTCCCTACCCGAAGCCCTGACACTGGTTCTAAATAAGGATCTGATAGTCTCAGTAACTAAGGTTTTGACACTATGCTTAGGTCCTTTCCTGACACTATCCCTAGACCATAACCTGACCCTGTCCCTAGCAAAGGTCGTGCCTCTTATGCTAACTACAGCCCTGCTGCTGTTCTTAACTAAGGGCCTAAATTTACTCTCGAGGCTGTGACCCTGTCCGTACCTAAGGCCTCGATGTTCGTCCTAATTCAGGGCCTGACACTGTCCCTAACTAAGGCCCTGCTGTCGACAATATCTAAAGTCCTGACACTATCCTGAGCTAATTTCTTTTTTTTTTTTAATTTTATTTATTTATTTATTTATTTATTTATTTATTTATTTATTTATTTATGGCTCTGTTGGCTCTTGGTTTCTGTGTGAGGGCTTTCTCTAGATGCGGCAAGTGGGGACCACTCTTCATCGCGGTTCGCGGCCCTCTCACTATCGTGGCCTCTCCCGTTGTGGAGCACAGGCTCCAGACGCGCAGGCTCAGCAATTGTGGCTCACGGGCTTAGTCGCTCCGTGGCATGTGGGATCTTCCCAGACCAGGGGTCGAACCCGTGTCCCCTGCATTGGCAGGCAGATTCTCAACCACTGCGCCACCTGGGAAGCCCCTGAGCTAGTTTCTTGACCCATCTCTTACCAAGGTCCTGAAACTGTCCCTAAGAAAACCCTGATGCTGTCTCTAAGTGAGGCCTTGAGGCTGTCCCTACCAGAGGGCCTGATAATATCTTTAACATAGACCCTGAGGCTGATCCTACCGTGGCTCTTATGCTACTCCTAAGTCATGCCCTGACACTGTCTCTAGCTAAGGCCCTGACGCTAGGCCTCACTCAGGCCCTGTCCCACTCCCTAAGTCAGGCTCTGACGTTGTTCCTATCCGAAGCACTGACACTCACTGCTCCTAAATTAGGTCCTGATGTGCTAAATAACTAAGGTCTTGACACTATCCCTAGGTCATTTCCTGAAACTCTCCCTAGACTTTAACCTAACCTTCTCTTTAGCTAATGTCGAGATTAGCTAAAGAGATTCTTTAGAACGAGATTCTTTCATCTTCTGAATAGAGTTTTCTTCAAAACATAATTTTTATAGTGTTACTAACTTTAAAAAATTGTACTCAACTGCTGTGGAATATTCCTTCATAGGAGCGTGTATGGTTCTCTTCTGCATCTGCTTGTGGTGGTGTTCAGGTTGCTTTCAGCTGGAGATCCCCTTATGCTAGCTAATTCCCTGATTCTGTCCCTAAATGAGGCCCTGAATTTAGGTCCGAGGCCGTGAACGTGTGAACGTGTCCTTAACTGAGGCCTGGAAGCTCGTCCTAATGCAGGCCCTGACACTGTCCCTAACTAAGGCTCTGACACTACACCTAACTCAGTCACTGACACTGTACCTAACAAAGGCTCTGATGCTAGTCCTAACTTAGGCCCTGACACTGCCTCTAACTAAGGCCCTGCTGCCGTCAATATCTGAACACCTGATATTATCCTGAGCTAATAGCCTGACCCATGTCTTACCAAGGACCTGAAACTTTCCCAAAGTAAGCCCTGACGCTGTCCCTAAGTGAGGCCTTGAGGCTATCCCTAACGGAGGCCCTGATAATAGCTTTAACGAAGACCCTAATGCTGATCCTACAGAGGCCTTTATGCTGCTCCTAAGTCATGCCCTGATACTGTCCCTTACTCAGGCCCTAAAGATAGGCCCCACTTAGGCCCTGTTGCTGTACCTTAGTTAGGCTCTGACGCTGTCCGTACATCAAGCCCTGGCGCTGGTCCTGATTAAGGCGCTCATGCTGCTGCTAACTAAGGCCCTGATGCTCTCAATAACTAAGGTCTTCTCGTTATCCCTTGGTCATTTCCTTTCACTATCTCTGGCCTGGGACCTGACTCTGTCCCGAGATAATCTCCTGCATCTTATGCCAACTGAAACCCTAATGCTCTCCCTAACTAAGGCCCTGACTACTCCTAACTAAGGCCATGACACTGAATCTAACAAAGGCCCGGAATGTGTCCTTAATATAGTTCCTGCTGCCAGCAAGAACTAAAATCCTGACACTCTCCTGAGCTAATATCCTGACTCATTTCTAACCAAGGTCCTGACACTGTCCCTAAGAAAGCCCTGTCTCTGTCTTTAAGTGAAAACTTGAGGTTGTCTGTAACTCAGACCCTGAAGCTTTCCCTAACTGAGGCCTTGACGCTGTGACTAACTAGAGCTCCGGTCATGTCTTTAACTAAGAGCCTAAAGCTGATCCAAAAAAGGCACTGATGCTGCTCCTAAATCATTCCCCGACAGTGTCCACAGCTAAGGGCCTGACATTAGGCCTCACTCAGGCCCTGTCGCTCTCCCTAAGTCAGGCCCTGATGCTGTGCCTACCTGAAGCCCTAACGCTACTTCTGAATAAGTCCCTGAAAGTCTCAGTAACAAAGGTCTTCACATTATCCTTAGGTCATTTCCTGACACGATTCCAAGCCTTTACCCTAACCCTGTCCCGAGCTAGTGTCCTACCTCTTATGCTAACTAAAGACCTTATGCTGTGCCTAATTCAGGCACTGAATTTAGTACCAAGGCCACTAGACTGTCCCTAACTCGGCTCGATGCCCTTATCGTCACAATGTTCCATGACCACTGTCATCACAATGCTCCACGCCCTTGTCATCACAATGCTCCATAACCCCTGTCATCACAATGCTCCATGACCTTTGTCATCGCAATGCTACATGCCACTGTCATCACAATGCTCCATGCCCTTATCATCACAATGCTCCATGACCCCTTTCATCACAATGCTCCATGACCCTTGTCTAAAATGCTACATGTCTGTGAAATCACAAAGCTCCATGCCCCCTGTCCTCACAAGTCTCCATGACTCTTGTCATCACAATGCTCCATGACCCTTGTCATCACAATGCTCCATGATCCTTGTAATCAAAATGCTCCTTGACCCTTTCTTCACAATGTTACAGTACTCCTTTCTTCACAATGCTCCATGCCGCTGGTCACCACAATGCTCCATGACTTCTGTCATCACAATGCTCCATGTCCCTTGTCATTAAAATGCTCCATGGCCCCTGTCATCACAATGCTGCAGGATCCTTATAATCTCAATGCTCCATGGTCCCCATCATCACAAACCTCCACGCATTTGTCATCACAATGCTCCATGACCCCTGTCATCCCAATGCTCCATAGCACTTTTCATCACAATGCTACATGACCACTTTTACCAAAATATTCCATGACCAATTTAATCACAGTGCTCCATGACCACTTTCATCACAATGCCCCATGACCCCTGTAATCAAAATGCTCCATGGCCCTTGTCACCACAATGCACCAGGACCCGTCATCCCAATTCTCCATGGCCCTTGTCATCACAATGCTCCATGGCGCTTGTCATCACAATGATCCAGAGCCTTAGTGCTTGAGTTGGGAGTAGTGTCATTGCCTCAGTTAGGGACACTGTCATTGCCTGAATTGGGAGTAGTGTCAGAGCCTTAGTTAGGGACAGCGCCAGGGCGAGTTGGGAGTAGTGCCAGTGCCTTAGTTAGGGACAGCACCAGTGCTTGCGTTGGGAGTAGTGTCAGGGCCATAGTTAGGGACAGTGTCAGTGGTTGAGATGGGAATAGTGTCAGGGCCTTAGTTACGGACATTGTCAGTGCCTAAGTTGGGATTTTTGTCAGGGTCTTTTTTGTGGACAGTGTCAGGCCCTGAGTTAAGAGTAGTGTCAAGGCCTTAATTTGGAAGAGTGTCAGTGTCTCAGTTTGGAGTAGTGTCTGACCCTTAGTTAGAAACAGCGTCAGTGCCTGAGTTGGGAGTAGTGACATGGCCTAAGTTATGGACAGTGTCAGTGTCTGAGTTAGGAATAGTCTCAGGACCTTAGTTAGGGACAGTGTCAGTTAATGTGTTAGGAATAGTGTCAGGGCCTAAGTTAGGAGTAGTCTGAGACCGGTAGTTAGGAACAGTGTCAGGGCCTGAGTTGTGAGTAGTTTCAGGGCCTTAGTTAGAGAAAGTGTCAGTGCCGGGTTTGAGAGTTATGTCAGGGCCTTAGTTAGGGACAGTGTCAGTGCCTGAGTTGGGAGTAGTGTCAGGGCCTAGTTAGGGACAGGGTCAGTGTCTGAGTTGGGAGTAGTTTCAGGGCCTTAGTTAGAGAAAGTGTCAGTGCCGGAGTTGGGAGTTATGTCAGGGCCTTAGTTAGGGACAGGGTCAGTGCCTGAGTTGGGAGTAGTGTCAGGGCCTAGTTAGGGACAGTGTCAGTGCCTGAGTTGGAAGTAGTGTCAGGGCATTAGGGACAGTGTCAGTGGCTGAGATGGGAGTAGTGTCAGGGTCTTAGGGAGAGTGTCAGTGCCTGAGTTGGGAATAGTCTCAGGGTCTTTTTTGGGGACAGCATCAGGGCATGAGTTAAAAGTAGTGTCAAGGCCTTAGTTAGGGAGAGTGTCAGTGCCTGTGTTGGGAGTAATATCAAGCCCTTCGTTAGGGACAGTGTCAGGGTCTGAGGTAGAAGTAGTCTCAGGGCCTTAGTTAGGTAGCGTGTCAGTGCCTAAGTAAGTAGTAGTGTGAGGGCCTTAGTTAGGGACAGTGTCAATGCCTCTGTTGGGAGTTGTGTCAGAGACTTAGTAAGGGACAGCGTCAGTGCCTGCGTTGGGAGTAGTGTCAGGGCCTTACTTAGGGACAGCGTCAGTGCCTGAGTTAGGAGTAGTGTGATGGCCGTAGTTAGGGACACTCTCAGTGCCAGAGTTGGGGGTAGTGGCAGGCCTTTGTTAGGGACTGTGCCAGGGCCTGAGTTAAGAGTAGTGTCAAGTCCTTAGTTAGGGACAGTGTCAGTGCCTGAGTTGGGAGTACTGTCAGGGCGTATTTAGGGACAGTCTCAATGCCTATTTTGGGAGTAGTGTCACGGCCTTAGTGACATTATCAGTGCCTGAGTAGGGAGTAGTGTCCGGGCCTTAGTTAGGGACAGTGTCAGTTGCTTAGTTAGGAGTAGCGTCACGGCCTAAGTTAGGGCCAGTGTCAGTGCCTGAGTCAGGAGTAGAGTCAGGGCCTAAGTTAGGGACAGTGTCATTGCTTGAGATAGGAGTAGTGTCAGGGCCTTAGTTACGGACATTGTCATGGCATGATTTAGGAGTTGTGTTAGGGCGTGAGCTATGAATAGTGTCAGGGCCTTAGTTAGTGACAGTGTCAGTGCTGAGTTTGGAGTAGTATCAGGGCCTTAGTTAGAGACAGTGTCAGGGCCTGAGTTAGGTGTATGTCAGGGCCTTAGTTAGGGACAGCGTCAGTGCCTGATTTAGGAGTAGTGTCAGAGGCTTTGTTAGGGACAGTGTCAGGGCCTGAGTTAAGAGTAGTGTCACAGCTTTAGTTAGGACCAGTGTCAGGGCCTTAGTTAAGTCAGTCCAACATCAGCGCCTATGATAGGAATCAGATCAGGACCTGTGTTACAGGTAATGTCAGGGCCTTATTTAAGAACAGTGTCAGGGCCTGAGTCCTGACTTACTCCTTACTCTCCTCACTAAGGACTTTGGACACTACTGCTAATTCAGGCCCTGATAATGTCCCTAACTAATTCCCTGACACTTTCCCTGGCTAAGGCCCTGAACTTCTCCTACGTCAGGCACTGATACTGTCCCTAACAATGGCCCTGACACTACACCTAACTGAGGCCCCGACATGATACCTTACAAAGGCTTTGTTGCTAGTCCAAACTAAAGCCCTAAAATTGGTCCTAAATAAGGCCTTGACACTAATCCTAACTCAGGCCCTAAAACTGTCCCTAACTAAGGCCCTGATAGTATGCCTAACTCAGGCCCTCATACGATTCCTAACAATGGCTCTGATGCTAGTCCAAACTAAGGCCCTGAAATTGGTCCTAAATAAGGCCTTGACACTAATCCTAACTCAGGCCCTAGCACTGTCCCTAAGTAGGTCTCAGACAGTACACTTAAATCAGACCCTGACACTGTCCCTAAGCAAGGCCCTGACACTACTCCTAACTCAGTCCCTTACACTGTACCTAACAAAGTCTCTGATGCTAGGCCTAACTCAGGCCCTGAAACCGTCTGTAACGAAGGCCCTGCTGCCATCACTATCAAAAGTCCTGACATTATTCTGAGCTAATATCCTGACCTATGTCTTTCCAAGGTCCGGAAACTGTCCCAAAGTAAGCCCTGACGCTGTCTCTAAGTGAAGACCTGAGGCTGTCCCTAACTCAGGCCCTGAAGCTTTCCTGAACTGAAGCCTTGAAGCTGTGACTAATTCAGGCCCTGATCATGTACCTAACGAAGACCTTAATGCTGATCCAGCAAAGAGGCTGATGCTGCTCCAAAGTCATGCCCTGACAGTGTACCCAGCTAAGGGCCTGATGCTCAGCCTCACTCTGGCCCTGTCGCTCTCCCTAAGTCAGGCCCTGACACTGTCACTAACTAAGGCCCTGACTCTACTCCTAATTCAGTCCCGTACATTGTATCTAACAAAGACTCTGATGCTAGTCGTAACTCAGGGCCTGACACTGTCTCTAACTAAGGGCTGCTGCCATCAACATCTAAAGTCCTGACATTATCTGGAGCTAATACCCTGACCCATGTCTTACCAAGGTCCTGAAACTGTCCCAAAGTAAGCCCTGACGCTGTCCCTAAGTGAGGCCCTGAAGCTTTCCCTAACTAACTCAGGCCTTGATGCTGTGACTAACTCAGACCCTGATCATGTCTTTAACTAAGACCCTAAGGCTGATCCAACAGAGGCCCTGATGCTGCTCCTAAGTCAGGCCCCGATAGTGTCCCCCACTAAGTGTCTGATGCTAGGCCTCACTCAGACCCTAACGCTCTCCCTAAGTCAGGCTCTGATGCTGTCCCTACCTGAAGCCCTAACACTGGTTCTGAATAAGGCCCTGAGAGTCTCCGTAACAAAGATCTTCACACTATCCTTAGGTCATTTGCTGACACTATCCCTAGATGTTAAACTGACACGGCCACTAGATAATGTCCTGCCTCTTATGCTAACTGAAGTCCTTAGGCTGTGCCTACCTCAGGCACTGAATTTAGTCCCAAGACCATGAAACTGTCCCGAACTAAGGCCTAGATGCTCGCCCTACATCCGGCCCTGACACTGTCCCTAACTAAGGCCCTAACACTATTGCTAACTGAGGATCTGACACTGGACCTATCAGAGGCCCGCTACTCCTAACTAACGCCTTGGAACTTTGCCTAACGTAGGCGCTGCTACCATCAATATCTAAAGTCCTGACATTATCCTGAGCTAATATCCTGACCCATGTCTTACCAAGGTCCTGAAACTCTCCCAACGTTAGCCCTGACACTGTCCCTAAGTGAGGCCCTGAGGCTGTCCCTCACAGAGGTCCTGATAATGTCTTTAACTAAACTCTAATGCTGATCTTACAGAGACCCTTATGTTTATCCTATGTCATGCCCTGACGCTGTCCGTAGCTAAGGCCCTGACTCTAGGCATCACTCAGGCCCTGTCACTCTCCCTAAGTCAGGCTAAGACTCTGTCCCTACCTGAAGCCCTGACACTGGGCCTAAATTAGGCACTGATGCTCTAATTAGCTATGGTCTTGACACTATCCCTAGGTCATTTCCTGACACTATCCCTAGATCTTAACCTAAACTTGTCTTTAGCTATTGTCGAGCCTCTTATGCTAACTAAATCTCTGACGCTGTCTCTAACTATGTGCCTGAAATTAGTCCCGAGGCCGTCAACCTGTCCCTAACTTAGGTTGGAGGCTCATCCTAACTGAGGCGCTGACACTGTCCCTAACTAAAGCCCTGACACCGTACTTTACAAGGACTCTGATGCTAGTCCTAACTCAGGCCCTGACACTGTCTCTAAGTAAGTCTCAGAATTTGCCCCTAATATAGGCCCTGCTGTCAGCAATAACTAAAAACTGGACACTAGCCTGTGTTAATATCCTGACATATTTCTAACCAAGGTCCTGACACTGTCCCTAAGAAAGCCCTGTCGCTGTCCCTATGTTAAGAAAAGAGGCTGCCCCTAACTCAGGCCCTGAAGCTTTCCCTAACTGAGGCCTTGACGCTGTGACTAAGTCAGGCCCTGATCATATCTGTAACAAAGACGCTAAGGCTGATCCAACAGAGGCGCTGATTCTGTTCCTAAGTCATGCCCTGACAGTGTCCTCAGCTAAGGGCCTGACGCTAGGCCTCACTCAGGCCCTGTCGCTCTCCCTAAGTCAGGCTCTGATGCTGTCCCTACCCGAAGCCCTGACACTGGTTCTAAATAAGGATCTGATAGTCTCAGTAACTAAGGTTTTGACACTATGCTTAGGTCCTTTCCTGACACTATCCCTAGACCATAACCTGACCCTGTCCCTAGCAAAGGTCGTGCCTCTTATGCTAACTACAGCCCTGCTGCTGTTCTTAACTAAGGGCCTAAATTTACTCTCGAGGCTGTGACCCTGTCCGTACCTAAGGCCTCGATGTTCGTCCTAATTCAGGGCCTGACACTGTCCCTAACTAAGGCCCTGCTGTCGACAATATCTAAAGTCCTGACACTATCCTGAGCTAATTTCTTTTTTTTTTTAATTTTATTTATTTATTTATTTATTTATTTATTTATTTATTTATTTATTTATTTATGGCTCTGTTGGCTCTTGGTTTCTGTGTGAGGGCTTTCTCTAGATGCGGCAAGTGGGGACCACTCTTCATCGCGGTTCGCGGCCCTCTCACTATCGTGGCCTCTCCCGTTGTGGAGCACAGGCTCCAGACGCGCAGGCTCAGCAATTGTGGCTCACGGGCTTAGTCGCTCCGTGGCATGTGGGATCTTCCCAGACCAGGGGTCGAACCCGTGTCCCCTGCATTGGCAGGCAGATTCTCAACCACTGCGCCACCTGGGAAGCCCCTGAGCTAGTTTCTTGACCCATCTCTTACCAAGGTCCTGAAACTGTCCCTAAGAAAACCCTGATGCTGTCTCTAAGTGAGGCCTTGAGGCTGTCCCTACCAGAGGGCCTGATAATATCTTTAACATAGACCCTGAGGCTGATCCTACCGTGGCTCTTATGCTACTCCTAAGTCATGCCCTGACACTGTCTCTAGCTAAGGCCCTGACGCTAGGCCTCACTCAGGCCCTGTCCCACTCCCTAAGTCAGGCTCTGACGTTGTTCCTATCCGAAGCACTGACACTCACTGCTCCTAAATTAGGTCCTGATGTGCTAAATAACTAAGGTCTTGACACTATCCCTAGGTCATTTCCTGAAACTCTCCCTAGACTTTAACCTAACCTTCTCTTTAGCTAATGTCGAGATTAGCTAAAGAGATTCTTTAGAACGAGATTCTTTCATCTTCTGAATAGAGTTTTCTTCAAAACATAATTTTTATAGTGTTACTAACTTTAAAAAATTGTACTCAACTGCTGTGGAATATTCCTTCATAGGAGCGTGTATGGTTCTCTTCTGCATCTGCTTGTGGTGGTGTTCAGGTTGCTTTCAGCTGGAGATCCCCTTATGCTAGCTAATTCCCTGATTCTGTCCCTAAATGAGGCCCTGAATTTAGGTCCGAGGCCGTGAACGTGTGAACGTGTCCTTAACTGAGGCCTGGAAGCTCGTCCTAATGCAGGCCCTGACACTGTCCCTAACTAAGGCTCTGACACTACACCTAACTCAGTCACTGACACTGTACCTAACAAAGGCTCTGATGCTAGTCCTAACTTAGGCCCTGACACTGCCTCTAACTAAGGCCCTGCTGCCGTCAATATCTGAACACCTGATATTATCCTGAGCTAATAGCCTGACCCATGTCTTACCAAGGACCTGAAACTTTCCCAAAGTAAGCCCTGACGCTGTCCCTAAGTGAGGCCTTGAGGCTATCCCTAACGGAGGCCCTGATAATAGCTTTAACGAAGACCCTAATGCTGATCCTACAGAGGCCTTTATGCTGCTCCTAAGTCATGCCCTGATACTGTCCCTTACTCAGGCCCTAAAGATAGGCCCCACTTAGGCCCTGTTGCTGTACCTTAGTTAGGCTCTGACGCTGTCCGTACATCAAGCCCTGGCGCTGGTCCTGATTAAGGCGCTCATGCTGCTGCTAACTAAGGCCCTGATGCTCTCAATAACTAAGGTCTTCTCGTTATCCCTTGGTCATTTCCTTTCACTATCTCTGGCCTGGGACCTGACTCTGTCCCGAGATAATCTCCTGCATCTTATGCCAACTGAAACCCTAATGCTCTCCCTAACTAAGGCCCTGACTACTCCTAACTAAGGCCATGACACTGAATCTAACAAAGGCCCGGAATGTGTCCTTAATATAGTTCCTGCTGCCAGCAAGAACTAAAATCCTGACACTCTCCTGAGCTAATATCCTGACTCATTTCTAACCAAGGTCCTGACACTGTCCCTAAGAAAGCCCTGTCTCTGTCTTTAAGTGAAAACTTGAGGTTGTCTGTAACTCAGACCCTGAAGCTTTCCCTAACTGAGGCCTTGACGCTGTGACTAACTAGAGCTCCGGTCATGTCTTTAACTAAGAGCCTAAAGCTGATCCAAAAAAGGCACTGATGCTGCTCCTAAATCATTCCCCGACAGTGTCCACAGCTAAGGGCCTGACATTAGGCCTCACTCAGGCCCTGTCGCTCTCCCTAAGTCAGGCCCTGATGCTGTGCCTACCTGAAGCCCTAACGCTACTTCTGAATAAGTCCCTGAAAGTCTCAGTAACAAAGGTCTTCACATTATCCTTAGGTCATTTCCTGACACGATTCCAAGCCTTTACCCTAACCCTGTCCCGAGCTAGTGTCCTACCTCTTATGCTAACTAAAGACCTTATGCTGTGCCTAATTCAGGCACTGAATTTAGTACCAAGGCCACTAGACTGTCCCTAACTCGGCTCGATGCCCTTATCGTCACAATGTTCCATGACCACTGTCATCACAATGCTCCACGCCCTTGTCATCACAATGCTCCATAACCCCTGTCATCACAATGCTCCATGACCTTTGTCATCGCAATGCTACATGCCACTGTCATCACAATGCTCCATGCCCTTATCATCACAATGCTCCATGACCCCTTTCATCACAATGCTCCATGACCCTTGTCTAAAATGCTACATGTCTGTGAAATCACAAAGCTCCATGCCCCCTGTCCTCACAAGTCTCCATGACTCTTGTCATCACAATGCTCCATGACCCTTGTCATCACAATGCTCCATGATCCTTGTAATCAAAATGCTCCTTGACCCTTTCTTCACAATGTTACAGTACTCCTTTCTTCACAATGCTCCATGCCGCTGGTCACCACAATGCTCCATGACTTCTGTCATCACAATGCTCCATGTCCCTTGTCATTAAAATGCTCCATGGCCCCTGTCATCACAATGCTGCAGGATCCTTATAATCTCAATGCTCCATGGTCCCCATCATCACAAACCTCCACGCATTTGTCATCACAATGCTCCATGACCCCTGTCATCCCAATGCTCCATAGCACTTTTCATCACAATGCTACATGACCACTTTTACCAAAATATTCCATGACCAATTTAATCACAGTGCTCCATGACCACTTTCATCACAATGCCCCATGACCCCTGTAATCAAAATGCTCCATGGCCCTTGTCACCACAATGCACCAGGACCCGTCATCCCAATTCTCCATGGCCCTTGTCATCACAATGCTCCATGGCGCTTGTCATCACAATGATCCAGAGCCTTAGTGCTTGAGTTGGGAGTAGTGTCATTGCCTCAGTTAGGGACACTGTCATTGCCTGAATTGGGAGTAGTGTCAGAGCCTTAGTTAGGGACAGCGCCAGGGCGAGTTGGGAGTAGTGCCAGTGCCTTAGTTAGGGACAGCACCAGTGCTTGCGTTGGGAGTAGTGTCAGGGCCATAGTTAGGGACAGTGTCAGTGGTTGAGATGGGAATAGTGTCAGGGCCTTAGTTACGGACATTGTCAGTGCCTAAGTTGGGATTTTTGTCAGGGTCTTTTTTGTGGACAGTGTCAGGCCCTGAGTTAAGAGTAGTGTCAAGGCCTTAATTTGGAAGAGTGTCAGTGTCTCAGTTTGGAGTAGTGTCTGACCCTTAGTTAGAAACAGCGTCAGTGCCTGAGTTGGGAGTAGTGACATGGCCTAAGTTATGGACAGTGTCAGTGTCTGAGTTAGGAATAGTCTCAGGACCTTAGTTAGGGACAGTGTCAGTTAATGTGTTAGGAATAGTGTCAGGGCCTAAGTTAGGAGTAGTCTGAGACCGGTAGTTAGGAACAGTGTCAGGGCCTGAGTTGTGAGTAGTTTCAGGGCCTTAGTTAGAGAAAGTGTCAGTGCCGGGTTTGAGAGTTATGTCAGGGCCTTAGTTAGGGACAGTGTCAGTGCCTGAGTTGGGAGTAGTGTCAGGGCCTAGTTAGGGACAGGGTCAGTGTCTGAGTTGGGAGTAGTTTCAGGGCCTTAGTTAGAGAAAGTGTCAGTGCCGGAGTTGGGAGTTATGTCAGGGCCTTAGTTAGGGACAGGGTCAGTGCCTGAGTTGGGAGTAGTGTCAGGGCCTAGTTAGGGACAGTGTCAGTGCCTGAGTTGGAAGTAGTGTCAGGGCATTAGGGACAGTGTCAGTGGCTGAGATGGGAGTAGTGTCAGGGTCTTAGGGAGAGTGTCAGTGCCTGAGTTGGGAATAGTCTCAGGGTCTTTTTTGGGGACAGCATCAGGGCATGAGTTAAAAGTAGTGTCAAGGCCTTAGTTAGGGAGAGTGTCAGTGCCTGTGTTGGGAGTAATATCAAGCCCTTCGTTAGGGACAGTGTCAGGGTCTGAGGTAGAAGTAGTCTCAGGGCCTTAGTTAGGTAGCGTGTCAGTGCCTAAGTAAGTAGTAGTGTGAGGGCCTTAGTTAGGGACAGTGTCAATGCCTGTGTTGGGAGTTGTGTCAGAGACTTAGTAAGGGACAGCGTCAGTGCCTGCGTTGGGAGTAGTGTCAGGGCCTTACTTAGGGACAGCGTCAGTGCCTGAGTTAGGAGTAGTGTGATGGCCGTAGTTAGGGACACTCTCAGTGCCAGAGTTGGGGGTAGTGGCAGGCCTTTGTTAGGGACTGTGCCAGGGCCTGAGTTAAGAGTAGTGTCAAGTCCTTAGTTAGGGACAGTGTCAGTGCCTGAGTTGGGAGTACTGTCAGGGCGTATTTAGGGACAGTCTCAATGCCTATTTTGGGAGTAGTGTCACGGCCTTAGTGACATTATCAGTGCCTGAGTAGGGAGTAGTGTCCGGGCCTTAGTTAGGGACAGTGTCAGTTGCTTAGTTAGGAGTAGCGTCACGGCCTAAGTTAGGGCCAGTGTCAGTGCCTGAGTCAGGAGTAGAGTCAGGGCCTAAGTTAGGGACAGTGTCATTGCTTGAGATAGGAGTAGTGTCAGGGCCTTAGTTACGGACATTGTCATGGCATGATTTAGGAGTTGTGTTAGGGCGTGAGCTATGAATAGTGTCAGGGCCTTAGTTAGTGACAGTGTCAGTGCTGAGTTTGGAGTAGTATCAGGGCCTTAGTTAGAGACAGTGTCAGGGCCTGAGTTAGGTGTATGTCAGGGCCTTAGTTAGGGACAGCGTCAGTGCCTGATTTAGGAGTAGTGTCAGAGGCTTTGTTAGGGACAGTGTCAGGGCCTGAGTTAAGAGTAGTGTCACAGCTTTAGTTAGGACCAGTGTCAGGGCCTTAGTTAAGTCAGTCCAACATCAGCGCCTATGATAGGAATCAGATCAGGACCTGTGTTACAGGTAATGTCAGGGCCTTATTTAAGAACAGTGTCAGGGCCTGAGTCCTGACTTACTCCTTACTCTCCTCACTAAGGACTTTGGACACTACTGCTAATTCAGGCCCTGATAATGTCCCTAACTAATTCCCTGACACTTTCCCTGGCTAAGGCCCTGAACTTCTCCTACGTCAGGCACTGATACTGTCCCTAACAATGGCCCTGACACTACACCTAACTGAGGCCCCGACATGATACCTTACAAAGGCTTTGTTGCTAGTCCAAACTAAAGCCCTAAAATTGGTCCTAAATAAGGCCTTGACACTAATCCTAACTCAGGCCCTAAAACTGTCCCTAACTAAGGCCCTGATAGTATGCCTAACTCAGGCCCTCATACGATTCCTAACAATGGCTCTGATGCTAGTCCAAACTAAGGCCCTGAAATTGGTCCTAAATAAGGCCTTGACACTAATCCTAACTCAGGCCCTAGCACTGTCCCTAAGTAGGTCTCAGACAGTACACTTAAATCAGACCCTGACACTGTCCCTAAGCAAGGCCCTGACACTACTCCTAACTCAGTCCCTTACACTGTACCTAACAAAGTCTCTGATGCTAGGCCTAACTCAGGCCCTGAAACCGTCTGTAACGAAGGCCCTGCTGCCATCACTATCAAAAGTCCTGACATTATTCTGAGCTAATATCCTGACCTATGTCTTTCCAAGGTCCGGAAACTGTCCCAAAGTAAGCCCTGACGCTGTCTCTAAGTGAAGACCTGAGGCTGTCCCTAACTCAGGCCCTGAAGCTTTCCTGAACTGAAGCCTTGAAGCTGTGACTAATTCAGGCCCTGATCATGTACCTAACGAAGACCTTAATGCTGATCCAGCAAAGAGGCTGATGCTGCTCCAAAGTCATGCCCTGACAGTGTACCCAGCTAAGGGCCTGATGCTCAGCCTCACTCTGGCCCTGTCGCTCTCCCTAAGTCAGGCCCTGACACTGTCACTAACTAAGGCCCTGACTCTACTCCTAATTCAGTCCCGTACATTGTATCTAACAAAGACTCTGATGCTAGTCGTAACTCAGGGCCTGACACTGTCTCTAACTAAGGGCTGCTGCCATCAACATCTAAAGTCCTGACATTATCTGGAGCTAATACCCTGACCCATGTCTTACCAAGGTCCTGAAACTGTCCCAAAGTAAGCCCTGACGCTGTCCCTAAGTGAGGCCCTGAAGCTTTCCCTAACTAACTCAGGCCTTGATGCTGTGACTAACTCAGACCCTGATCATGTCTTTAACTAAGACCCTAAGGCTGATCCAACAGAGGCCCTGATGCTGCTCCTAAGTCAGGCCCCGATAGTGTCCCCCACTAAGTGTCTGATGCTAGGCCTCACTCAGACCCTAACGCTCTCCCTAAGTCAGGCTCTGATGCTGTCCCTACCTGAAGCCCTAACACTGGTTCTGAATAAGGCCCTGAGAGTCTCCGTAACAAAGATCTTCACACTATCCTTAGGTCATTTGCTGACACTATCCCTAGATGTTAAACTGACACGGCCACTAGATAATGTCCTGCCTCTTATGCTAACTGAAGTCCTTAGGCTGTGCCTACCTCAGGCACTGAATTTAGTCCCAAGACCATGAAACTGTCCCGAACTAAGGCCTAGATGCTCGCCCTACATCCGGCCCTGACACTGTCCCTAACTAAGGCCCTAACACTATTGCTAACTGAGGATCTGACACTGGACCTATCAGAGGCCCGCTAATCCTAACTAACGCCTTGGAACTTTGCCTAACGTAGGCGCTGCTACCATCAATATCTAAAGTCCTGACATTATCCTGAGCTAATATCCTGACCCATGTCTTACCAAGGTCCTGAAACTCTCCCAACGTTAGCCCTGACACTGTCCCTAAGTGAGGCCCTGAGGCTGTCCCTCACAGAGGTCCTGATAATGTCTTTAACTAAACTCTAATGCTGATCTTACAGAGACCCTTATGTTTATCCTATGTCATGCCCTGACGCTGTCCGTAGCTAAGGCCCTGACTCTAGGCATCACTCAGGCCCTGTCACTCTCCCTAAGTCAGGCTAAGACTCTGTCCCTACCTGAAGCCCTGACACTGGGCCTAAATTAGGCACTGATGCTCTAATTAGCTATGGTCTTGACACTATCCCTAGGTCATTTCCTGACACTATCCCTAGATCTTAACCTAAACTTGTCTTTAGCTATTGTCGAGCCTCTTATGCTAACTAAATCTCTGACGCTGTCTCTAACTATGTGCCTGAAATTAGTCCCGAGGCCGTCAACCTGTCCCTAACTTAGGTTGGAGGCTCATCCTAACTGAGGCGCTGACACTGTCCCTAACTAAAGCCCTGACACCGTACTTTACAAGGACTCTGATGCTAGTCCTAACTCAGGCCCTGACACTGTCTCTAAGTAAGTCTCAGAATTTGCCCCTAATATAGGCCCTGCTGTCAGCAATAACTAAAAACTGGACACTAGCCTGTGTTAATATCCTGACATATTTCTAACCAAGGTCCTGACACTGTCCCTAAGAAAGCCCTGTCGCTGTCCCTATGTTAAGAAAAGAGGCTGCCCCTAACTCAGGCCCTGAAGCTTTCCCTAACTGAGGCCTTGACGCTGTGACTAAGTCAGGCCCTGATCATATCTGTAACAAAGACGCTAAGGCTGATCCAACAGAGGCGCTGATTCTGTTCCTAAGTCATGCCCTGACAGTGTCCTCAGCTAAGGGCCTGACGCTAGGCCTCACTCAGGCCCTGTCGCTCTCCCTAAGTCAGGCTCTGATGCTGTCCCTACCCGAAGCCCTGACACTGGTTCTAAATAAGGATCTGATAGTCTCAGTAACTAAGGTTTTGACACTATGCTTAGGTCCTTTCCTGACACTATCCCTAGACCATAACCTGACCCTGTCCCTAGCAAAGGTCGTGCCTCTTATGCTAACTACAGCCCTGCTGCTGTTCTTAACTAAGGGCCTAAATTTACTCTCGAGGCTGTGACCCTGTCCGTACCTAAGGCCTCGATGTTCGTCCTAATTCAGGGCCTGACACTGTCCCTAACTAAGGCCCTGCTGTCGACAATATCTAAAGTCCTGACACTATCCTGAGCTAATTTCTTTTTTTTTTTTAATTTTATTTATTTATTTATTTATTTATTTATTTATTTATTTATTTATTTATGGCTCTGTTGGCTCTTGGTTTCTGTGTGAGGGCTTTCTCTAGATGCGGCAAGTGGGGACCACTCTTCATCGCGGTTCGCGGCCCTCTCACTATCGTGGCCTCTCCCGTTGCGGAGCACAGGCTCCAGACGCGCAGGCTCAGCAATTGTGGCTCACGGGCTTAGTCGCTCCGTGGCATGTGGGATCTTCCCAGACCAGGGGTCGAACCCGTGTCCCCTGCATTGGCAGGCAGATTCTCAACCACTGCGCCACCTGGGAAGCCCCTGAGCTAGTTTCTTGACCCATCTCTTACCAAGGTCCTGAAACTGTCCCTAAGAAAACCCTGATGCTGTCTCTAAGTGAGGCCTTGAGGCTGTCCCTACCAGAGGGCCTGATAATATCTTTAACATAGACCCTGAGGCTGATCCTACCGTGGCTCTTATGCTACTCCTAAGTCATGCCCTGACACTGTCTCTAGCTAAGGCCCTGACGCTAGGCCTCACTCAGGCCCTGTCCCACTCCCTAAGTCAGGCTCTGACGTTGTTCCTATCCGAAGCACTGACACTCACTGCTCCTAAATTAGGTCCTGATGTGCTAAATAACTAAGGTCTTGACACTATCCCTAGGTCATTTCCTGAAACTCTCCCTAGACTTTAACCTAACCTTCTCTTTAGCTAATGTCGAGATTAGCTAAAGAGATTCTTTAGAACGAGATTCTTTCATCTTCTGAATAGAGTTTTCTTCAAAACATAATTTTTATAGTGTTACTAACTTTAAAAAATTGTACTCAACTGCTGTGGAATATTCCTTCATAGGAGCGTGTATGGTTCTCTTCTGCATCTGCTTGTGGTGGTGTTCAGGTTGCTTTCAGCTGGAGATCCCCTTATGCTAGCTAATTCCCTGATTCTGTCCCTAAATGAGGCCCTGAATTTAGGTCCGAGGCCGTGAACGTGTGAACGTGTCCTTAACTGAGGCCTGGAAGCTCGTCCTAATGCAGGCCCTGACACTGTCCCTAACTAAGGCTCTGACACTACACCTAACTCAGTCACTGACACTGTACCTAACAAAGGCTCTGATGCTAGTCCTAACTTAGGCCCTGACACTGCCTCTAACTAAGGCCCTGCTGCCGTCAATATCTGAACACCTGATATTATCCTGAGCTAATAGCCTGACCCATGTCTTACCAAGGACCTGAAACTTTCCCAAAGTAAGCCCTGACGCTGTCCCTAAGTGAGGCCTTGAGGCTATCCCTAACGGAGGCCCTGATAATAGCTTTAACGAAGACCCTAATGCTGATCCTACAGAGGCCTTTATGCTGCTCCTAAGTCATGCCCTGATACTGTCCCTTACTCAGGCCCTAAAGATAGGCCCCACTTAGGCCCTGTTGCTGTACCTTAGTTAGGCTCTGACGCTGTCCGTACATCAAGCCCTGGCGCTGGTCCTGATTAAGGCGCTCATGCTGCTGCTAACTAAGGCCCTGATGCTCTCAATAACTAAGGTCTTCTCGTTATCCCTTGGTCATTTCCTTTCACTATCTCTGGCCTGGGACCTGACTCTGTCCCGAGATAATCTCCTGCATCTTATGCCAACTGAAACCCTAATGCTCTCCCTAACTAAGGCCCTGACTACTCCTAACTAAGGCCATGACACTGAATCTAACAAAGGCCCGGAATGTGTCCTTAATATAGTTCCTGCTGCCAGCAAGAACTAAAATCCTGACACTCTCCTGAGCTAATATCCTGACTCATTTCTAACCAAGGTCCTGACACTGTCCCTAAGAAAGCCCTGTCTCTGTCTTTAAGTGAAAACTTGAGGTTGTCTGTAACTCAGACCCTGAAGCTTTCCCTAACTGAGGCCTTGACGCTGTGACTAACTAGAGCTCCGGTCATGTCTTTAACTAAGAGCCTAAAGCTGATCCAAAAAAGGCACTGATGCTGCTCCTAAATCATTCCCCGACAGTGTCCACAGCTAAGGGCCTGACATTAGGCCTCACTCAGGCCCTGTCGCTCTCCCTAAGTCAGGCCCTGATGCTGTGCCTACCTGAAGCCCTAACGCTACTTCTGAATAAGTCCCTGAAAGTCTCAGTAACAAAGGTCTTCACATTATCCTTAGGTCATTTCCTGACACGATTCCAAGCCTTTACCCTAACCCTGTCCCGAGCTAGTGTCCTACCTCTTATGCTAACTAAAGACCTTATGCTGTGCCTAATTCAGGCACTGAATTTAGTACCAAGGCCACTAGACTGTCCCTAACTCGGCTCGATGCCCTTATCGTCACAATGTTCCATGACCACTGTCATCACAATGCTCCACGCCCTTGTCATCACAATGCTCCATAACCCCTGTCATCACAATGCTCCATGACCTTTGTCATCGCAATGCTACATGCCACTGTCATCACAATGCTCCATGCCCTTATCATCACAATGCTCCATGACCCCTTTCATCACAATGCTCCATGACCCTTGTCTAAAATGCTACATGTCTGTGAAATCACAAAGCTCCATGCCCCCTGTCCTCACAAGTCTCCATGACTCTTGTCATCACAATGCTCCATGACCCTTGTCATCACAATGCTCCATGATCCTTGTAATCAAAATGCTCCTTGACCCTTTCTTCACAATGTTACAGTACTCCTTTCTTCACAATGCTCCATGCCGCTGGTCACCACAATGCTCCATGACTTCTGTCATCACAATGCTCCATGTCCCTTGTCATTAAAATGGTCCATGGCCCCTGTCATCACAATGCTGCAGGATCCTTATAATCTCAATGCTCCATGGTCCCCATCATCACAAACCTCCACGCATTTGTCATCACAATGCTCCATGACCCCTGTCATCCCAATGCTCCATAGCACTTTTCATCACAATGCTACATGACCACTTTTACCAAAATATTCCATGACCAATTTAATCACAGTGCTCCATGACCACTTTCATCACAATGCCCCATGACCCCTGTAATCAAAATGCTCCATGGCCCTTGTCACCACAATGCACCAGGACCCGTCATCCCAATTCTCCATGGCCCTTGTCATCACAATGCTCCATGGCGCTTGTCATCACAATGATCCAGAGCCTTAGTGCTTGAGTTGGGAGTAGTGTCATTGCCTCAGTTAGGGACACTGTCATTGCCTGAATTGGGAGTAGTGTCAGAGCCTTAGTTAGGGACAGCGCCAGGGCGAGTTGGGAGTAGTGCCAGTGCCTTAGTTAGGGACAGCACCAGTGCTTGCGTTGGGAGTAGTGTCAGGGCCATAGTTAGGGACAGTGTCAGTGGTTGAGATGGGAATAGTGTCAGGGCCTTAGTTACGGACATTGTCAGTGCCTAAGTTGGGATTTTTGTCAGGGTCTTTTTTGTGGACAGTGTCAGGCCCTGAGTTAAGAGTAGTGTCAAGGCCTTAATTTGGAAGAGTGTCAGTGTCTCAGTTTGGAGTAGTGTCTGACCCTTAGTTAGAAACAGCGTCAGTGCCTGAGTTGGGAGTAGTGACATGGCCTAAGTTATGGACAGTGTCAGTGTCTGAGTTAGGAATAGTCTCAGGACCTTAGTTAGGGACAGTGTCAGTTAATGTGTTAGGAATAGTGTCAGGGCCTAAGTTAGGAGTAGTCTGAGACCGGTAGTTAGGAACAGTGTCAGGGCCTGAGTTGTGAGTAGTTTCAGGGCCTTAGTTAGAGAAAGTGTCAGTGCCGGGTTTGAGAGTTATGTCAGGGCCTTAGTTAGGGACAGTGTCAGTGCCTGAGTTGGGAGTAGTGTCAGGGCCTAGTTAGGGACAGGGTCAGTGTCTGAGTTGGGAGTAGTTTCAGGGCCTTAGTTAGAGAAAGTGTCAGTGCCGGAGTTGGGAGTTATGTCAGGGCCTTAGTTAGGGACAGGGTCAGTGCCTGAGTTGGGAGTAGTGTCAGGGCCTAGTTAGGGACAGTGTCAGTGCCTGAGTTGGAAGTAGTGTCAGGGCATTAGGGACAGTGTCAGTGGCTGAGATGGGAGTAGTGTCAGGGTCTTAGGGAGAGTGTCAGTGCCTGAGTTGGGAATAGTCTCAGGGTCTTTTTTGGGGACAGCATCAGGGCATGAGTTAAAAGTAGTGTCAAGGCCTTAGTTAGGGAGAGTGTCAGTGCCTGTGTTGGGAGTAATATCAAGCCCTTCGTTAGGGACAGTGTCAGGGTCTGAGGTAGAAGTAGTCTCAGGGCCTTAGTTAGGTAGCGTGTCAGTGCCTAAGTAAGTAGTAGTGTGAGGGCCTTAGTTAGGGACAGTGTCAATGCCTCTGTTGGGAGTTGTGTCAGAGACTTAGTAAGGGACAGCGTCAGTGCCTGCGTTGGGAGTAGTGTCAGGGCCTTACTTAGGGACAGCGTCAGTGCCTGAGTTAGGAGTAGTGTGATGGCCGTAGTTAGGGACACTCTCAGTGCCAGAGTTGGGGGTAGTGGCAGGCCTTTGTTAGGGACTGTGCCAGGGCCTGAGTTAAGAGTAGTGTCAAGTCCTTAGTTAGGGACAGTGTTAGTGCCTGAGTTGAGAGTAATGTCAGGGCCTTAGTTAGGGACAATGTCAGTGCCTAGTTTGGGAGTAGTGTCAGGGCCTTAGTTAGGGACAGTGTCAGTGCCTGAGTTGGGATTACTGTCAGGGCGTATTTAGGGACAGTCTCAATGCCTATTTTGGGAGTAGTGTCACGGCCTTAGTGACATTATCAGTGCCTGAGTAGGGAGTAGTGTCCGGGCCTTAGTTAGGGACACTGTCAGTTGCTTAGTTAGGAGTAGCGTCACGGCCTAAGTTAGGGCCAGTGTCAGTGCCTGAGTCAGGAGTAGAGTCAGGGCCTAAGTTAGGGACAGTGTCATTGCTTGAGATAGGAGTAGTGTCAGGGCCTTAGTTACGGACATTGTCATGCCATGATTTAGGAGTTGTGTTAGGGCGTGAGCTATGAATAGTGTCAGGGCCTTAGTTAGTGACAGTGTCAGTGCTGAGTTTGGAGTAGTATCAGGGCCTTAGTTAGAGACAGTGTCAGGGCCTGAGTTAGGTGTATGTCAGGGCCTTAGTTAGGGACAGCGTCAGTGCCTGATTTAGGAGTAGTGTCAGAGGCTTTGTTAGGGACAGTGTCAGGGCCTGAGTTAAGAGTAGTGTCACAGCTTTAGTTAGGACCAGTGTCAGGGCCTTAGTTATGTCAGTCCAATATCAGCGCCTATGATAGGAATCAGATCAGGACCTGTGTTACAGGTAATGTCAGGGCCTTATTTAAGAACAGTGTCAGGGCCTGAGTCCTGACTTACTCCTTACTCTCCTCACTAAGGACTTTGGACACTACTGCTAATTCAGGCCCTGATAATGTCCCTAACTAAATCCCTGACACTTTCCCTGGCTAAGGCCCTGAACTTCTCCTACGTCAGGCACTGATACTGTCCCTAACAATGGCCCTGACACTACACCTAACTGAGGCCCCGACATGATACCTTACAAAGGCTTTGTTGCTAGTCCAAACTAAAGCCCTAAAATTGGTCCTAAATATGGCCTTGACACTAATCCTAACTCAGGCCCTAAAACTGTCCCTAACTAAGGCCCTGATAGTATGCCTAACTCAGGCCCTCATACGATTCCTAACAATGGCTCTGATGCTAGTCCAAACTAAGGCCCTGAAATTGGTCCTAAATAAGGCCTTGACACTAATCCTAACTCAGGCCCTAGCACTGTCCCTAAGTAGGTCTCAGACAGTACACTTAAATCAGACCCTGACACTGTCCCTAAGCAAGGCCCTGACACTACTCCTAACTCAGTCCCTTACACTGTACCTAACAAAGTCTCTGATGCTAGGCCTAACTCAGGCCCTGAAACCGTCTGTAACGAAGGCCCTGCTGCCATCACTATCAAAAGTCCTGACATTATTCTGAGCTAATATCCTGACCTATGTCTTTCCAAGGTCCTGAAACTGTCCCAAAGTAAGCCCTGACGCTGTCCCTAAGTGAAGACCTGAGGCTGTCCCTAACTCAGGCCCTGAAGCTTTCCTGAACTGAAGCCTTGAAGCTGTGACTAATTCAGGCCCTGATCATGTACCTAACGAAGACCTTAATGCTGATCCAGCAAAGAGGCTGATGCTGCTCCAAAGTCATGCCCTGACAGTGTGTCCAGCTAAGGGCCTGATGCTAAGCCTCACTCAGGCCCTGTCACTCTCCCTAAGTCAGGCCCTGACACTGTCACTAACTAAGGCCCTGACTCTACTCCTAATTCAGTCCCGTACATTGTATCCAACAAAGACTCTGATGCTAGTCGTAACACAGGGCCTGACACTGTCTCTAACTAAGGGCTGCTGCCATCAACATCTAAAGTCCTGACATTATCTGGAGCTAATACCCTGACCCATGTCTTACCAAGGTCCTGAAACTGTCCCAAAGTAAGCCCTGACGCTGTCCCTAAGTGAGGCCCTGAAGCTTTCCCTAACTAACTCAGGCCTTGATGCTGTGACTAACTCAGACCCTGATCATGTCTTTAACTAAGACCCTAAGGCTGATCCAACAGAGGCCCTGATGCTGCTCCTAAGTCATGCCCCGATAGTGTCCCCCACTAAGTGTCTGATGCTAGGCCTCACTCAGACCCTAACGCTCTCCCTAAGTCAGGCTCTGATGCTGTCCCTACCTGAAGCCCTAACACTGGTTCTGATTAAGGCCCTGAGAGTCTCCGTAACAAAGGTCTTCAAACTATCCTTAGGTCATTTCCTGACACTATCCCTAGATGTTAAACTGACACGGCCACTAGATAATGTCCTGCCTCTTATGCTAACTGAAGTCCTTAGGCTGTGCCTACCTCAGGCACTGAATGTAGTCCCAAGACCATGAAACTGTCCCGAACTAAGGCCTAGATGCTCGCCCTACATCCGGCCCTGACACTGTCCCTAACTAAGGCCCTAACACTATTGCTAACTGAGGATCTGACACTGGACCTATCAGAGGCCCGCTACTCCTAACTAACGCCTTGGAACTTTCCCTAACGTAGGCGCTGCTACCATCAATATGTAAAGTCCTGACATTATCCTGAGCTAATATCCTGACCCATGTCTTACCAAGGTCCTGAAACTCTCCCAACGTTAGCCCTGACACTGTCCCTAAGTGAGGCCCTGAGGCTGTCCCTCACAGAGGTCCTGATAATGTCTTTAACTAAACTCTAATGCTGATCTTACAGAGACCCTTATGTTGATCCTATGTCACGCCCTGACGCTGTCCGTAGCTAAGGCCCTGACTCTTGGCATCACTCAGGCCCTGTCGCTCTCCCTAAGTCAGGCTAAGACTCTGTCCCTACCTGAAGCCCTGACACTGGGCCTAAATTAGGCACTGATGCTCTAATTAGCTATGGTCTTGACACTATCCCTAGGTCATTTCCTGACACTATCCCTAGATCTTAACCTAAACTTGTCTTTAGCTATTGTCGAGCCTCTTATGCTAACTAAATCTCTGATGCTGTCTCTAACTATGTGCCTGAAATTAGTCCCGAGGCCGTCAACCTGTCCCTAACTGAGGTTGGAGGCTCACCCTAACTGAGGCGCTGACACTGTCCCTAACTAAAGCCCTGACACCGTACTTTACAAGGGCTCTGATGCTAGTCCTAACTCAGGCCCTGACACTGTCTCTAAGTAAGGCTCAGAATTTGCCCCTAATATAGGCCCTGCTGTCAGCAATAACTAAAAACTGGACACTAGCCTGAGTTAATATCCTGACATATTTCTAACCAAGGTCCTGACACTGTCCCTAAGAAAGCCCTGTCGCTGTCCCTATGTTAAGAACTGAGGCTGCCCCTAACTCAGGCCCTGAAGCTTTCCCTAACTGAGGCCTTGAAGCTGTGACTAAGTCAGGCCCTGATCATATCTGTAACAAAGATGCTAAGGCTGATCCAACAGAGGCGCTGATTCTGTTCCTAAGTCATGCCCTGACAGTGTCCTCAGCTAAGGGCCTGACGCTAGGCCTCACTCAGGCCCTGTCGCTCTCCCTAAGTCAGGCTCTGATGCTGTCCCTACCCGAAGCCCTGACACTGGTTCTAAATAAGGATCTGATAGTCTCAGTAACTAAGGTTTTGACACTATGCTTAGGTCCTTTCCTGACACTATCCCTAGACCATAACCTGACCCTGTCCCTAGCAAATGTCGTGCCTCTTATGCTAACTACAGCCCTGCTGCTGTCCTTAACTAAGGGCCTAAAATTACTCTCGAGGCTGTGACCCTGTCCGTCCCTAAGGCCTCGATGTTCGTCCTAATTCAGGGCCTGACACTGTCCCTAACTAAGGCCCTGCTGTCAACAATATCTAAAGTCCTGACACTATCCTGAGCTAATTTCTTTTTTTTTTAATTTTATTTATTTATTTATTTATTTATGTATGTATTTATGGCTCTGTTGGGTCTTGGTTTCTGTGTGAGGTCTTTCTCTAGTTGCGGCAAGTGGGGACCACTCTTCATCGCGGTTCGCGGCCCTCTCACTATCGTGGCCTCTCCCGTTGCGGAGCACAGGCTCCAGACGCGCAGGCTCAGCAATTGTGGCTCACGGGCTTAGTCGCTCCGCGGCATGTGGGATCTTCCCAGACCAGGGCTCGAACCCGTGTCCCCTGCATTGGCAGGCAGATTCTCAACCACTGCGCCACCTGGGAAGCCCCTGAGCTAATTTCTTGACCCATCTCTTACCAAGGTCCTGAAACTGTCCCCAAGAATGCCCTGATGCTGTCTTTAAGTGAGGCCTTGAGGCTGTCCCTAACAGAGGCCCTGATAATATCTTTAACATAGCCCCTGAGGCTGATCCTTCCGTGGCTCTTATGCTGCTCCTCAGTCATGCCCTGACACTGTCTCTAGCTAAGGCCCTGTCGCTAGGCCTCACTCAGGCCCTGTCTCACTTCCTAAGTCAGGCTCTGACGCTGTTCCTACCCGAAGCCCTGACACTCACTGCTCCTAAATTAGGTCCTGATGTGCTAAGTAACTAAGGTCTTGACACTATCCCTAGGTCATTTCCTGACACTCTCCCTAGACCTTAACCTAACCTTCTCTTTAGCTAATGTCGAGATTAGCTAAAGAGATTCTTTAGAACGAGATTCTTTCATCTTCTGAATAGAGTTTTCTTCAAAACATAATTTTTATAGTGTTACTAACTTTAAACAAAATGTACTCAACTGCTGTGGAATATTCCTTCATAGGAGCGTGCATGGTTCACTTCTGCATCTGCTTGTGGTGGTGTTCAGGTTGCTTTCAGCTGGAGATCCCCTTATGCTAGCTAAATCCCTGATTCTGTCCCTAAATGAGGCCCTGAATTTCGGTCCGAGGCCGTGAACCTGTCCCTAACTGAGGCCTGGAAGCTCGTCCTAATGCAGGCCCTGACAGTGTCCCTAACTAAGGCTCTGACACTACACCTAACTCAGTCACTGACACTGTACCTAAGAAAGGCTCTGATGCTAGTCCTAACTTAGGCCCTGACACTGCCTCTAACTAAGGCCCTGCTGCCGTCAATATCTGAACACCTGATATTATCCTGAGCTAATAGCCTGACCCATGTCTTACCAAGGTCCTGAAACTTTCCCAAAGTAAGCCCTGACGCTGTCCCTAAGTGAGGCCTTGAGGCTATCCCTAACGTAGGCCCTGATAATAGCTTTAACGAAGACCCTAATGCTGATCCTACAGAGGCCTTTATGCTGCTCCTAAGTCATGCCCTGATACTGTCCCTTACTCAGGCCCTAAAGATAGGCCCCACTTAGGCCCTGTTGCTGTACCTTAGTTAGGCTCTGATGCAGTCCGTACATCAAGCCCTGGCGCTGGTCCTGATTAAGGCGCTCATGCTGCTGCTAACTAAGGCCCTGATGCTCTCAATAACTAAGGTCTTCTCGTTATCCCTTGGTCATTTCCTTTCACTATCTCTGGCCTGGGACCTGACTCTGTCCCGAGATAATCTCCTGCATCTTATGCTAACTGAAACCCTAATGCTCTCCCTAACTAAGGCCCTGTCTACTCCTAACTAAGGCCATGACACTGAATCTAACAAAGGCCCGGAATCTGTCCTTAATATAGGCCCTGCTGCCAGCAAGAACTAAAATCCTGACACTCTCCTGACCTAATATCCTGACTCATTTCTAACCAAGGTCCTGACACTGTCCCTAAGAAAGCTCTGTCGCGGTCTTTAAGTGAAAACTTGAGGCTGTCTGTAACTCAGACCCTGAATCTTTCCCTAAATGAGGCCTTGACGCTGTGACTAACTAGGGCTCCGGTCATGTCTTTAACTAAGAGCCTAAAGCTGATCCAAAAAAGGCACTGATGCTGCTCCTAAATCATTCCCTGACAGTGTCCCCAGCTAAGGGCCTGACATTAGGCCTCACTCAGGCCCTGTCGCTCTCCCTAAGTCAGGCCCTGATGCTGTGCCTACCTGAAGCCCTAACGCTGCTTCTGAATAAGTCCCTGAAAGTCTCAGTAACAAAGGTCTTCACACTATCCTTAGGTCATTTCCTGACACGATTCCAAGCCTTTACCCTAACCCTGTCCCGAGCTAATGTCCTACCTCTTATGCTAACTAAAGACCTTATGCTGTGCCTAATTCAGGCACTGAATTTAGTCCCAAGGCCGCTAGACTGTCCCTAACTCGGCTCGATGCCCTTATCGTCACAATGTTCCATGACCACTGTCATCACAATGCTCCACGCCCTTGTCATCACAATGCTCCATAACCCCTGTCATCACAATGCTCCATGACCTTTGTCATCGCAATGCTACATGCCACTGTCATCACAATGCTCCATGCCCTTATCATCACAATGCTCCATGACCCCTTTCATGACCATGCTCCATGACCATTTTCTAAAATGCTACATGTCTGTGAAATCACAAAGCTCCATGCCCCCTGTCCTCACAAGTCTCCATGACTCTTGTCATCACAATGCTCCATGACCCTTGTCATCACAATGCTCCATGATCCTTGTAATCAAAATGCTCCTTGACCCTTTCTTCACAATGTTACAGTACTCCTTTCTTCACAATGCTCCATGCCGCTGGTCACCACAATGCTCCATGACTTCTGTCATCACAATGCTCCATGTCCCTTGTCATTAAAATGCCCCATGACCCCTGTCATCCCAATGCTCCATAGCACTTTTCATCACAATGCTACATGACCACTTTTACCAAAATATTCCATGACCACTTTAATCACAGTGCTCCATGACCACTTTCATCACAATGCCCCATGACCCCTGTAATCAAAATGCTCCATGGCCCTTGTCACCACAATGCACCAGGACCCGTCATCCCAATTCTCCATGGCCCTTGTCATCACAATGCTCCATGGCCCTTGTCATCACAATGATCCAGAGCCTTAGTGCTTGAGTTGGGAGTAGTGTCATTGCCTCAGTTAGGGACACTGTCATTGCCTGAATTGGGAGTAGTGTCAGAGCCTTAGTTAGGGACAGCGCCAGGGCGAGTTGGGAGTAGTGCCAGTGCCTTAGTTAGGGACAGCACCAGTGCTTGCGTTGGGAGTAGTGTCAGGGCCATAGTTAGGGACAGTGTCAGTGGCTGAGATGGGAATAGTGTCAGGGCCTTAGTTACGGACATTGTCAGTGCCTAAGTTGGGATTTTTGTCAGGGTCTTTATTGTGGACAGTGTCAGGCCCTGAGTTAAGAGTAGTGTCAAGGCCTTAATTTGGAAGAGTGTCAGTGTCTCAGTTTGGAGTAGTGTCAGACCCTTAGTTAGAAACAGCGTCAGTGCCTGAGTTGGGAGTAGTGACATGGCCTAAGTTATGGACAGTGTCAGTGTCTGAGTTAGGAATAGTCTCAGGACCTTAGTTAGGGACAGTGTCAGTTAATGTGTTAGGAATAGTGTCAGGGCCTAAGTTAGGAGTAGTCTGAGACCGGTAGTTAGGAACAGTGTCAGGGCCTGAGTTGTGAGTAGTTTCAGGGCCTTAGTTAGAGAAAGTGTCAATGCCGGGTTTGGGAGTTATGTCAGGGCCTTAGTTAGGGACAGTGTCAGTGCCTGAGTTGGGAGTAGTGTCAGGGCCTAGTTAGGGACAGGGTCAGTGTCTGAGTTGGGAGTAGTTTCAGGGCCTTAGTTAGAGAAAGTGTCAGTGCCGGAGTTGGGAGTTATGTCAGGGCCTTAGTTAGGGACAGGGTCAGTGCCTGAGTTGGGAGTAGTGTCAGGGCCTAGTTAGGGACAGTGTCAGTGCCTGAGTTGGAAGTAGTGTCAGGGCATTAGGGACAGTGTCAGTGGCTGAGATGGGAGTAGTGTCAGGGTCTTAGTTAGGGAGAGTGTCAGTGCCTGAGTTGGGAATAGTCTCAGGGTCTTTTTTGGGGACAGCATCAGGGCATGAGTTAAAAGTAGTGTCAAGGCCTTAGTTAGGGAGAGTGTCAGTGCCTGTGTTGGGAGTAATATCAAGCCCTTCGTTAGGGACAGTGTCAGGGTCTGAGGTAGAAGTAGTCTCAGGGCCTTAGTTAGGTAGCGTGTCAGTGCCTAAGTAAGTAGTAGTGTGAGGGCCTTAGTTAGGGACAGTGTCAATGCCTGTGTTGGGAGTTGTGTCAGAGACTTAGTAAGGGACAGCGTCAGTGCCTGCGTTGGGAGTAGTGTCAGGGCCTTACTTAGGGACAGCGTCAGTGCCTGAGTTAGGAGTAGTGTTATGGCCGTAGTTAGGGACACTCTCAGTGCCAGAGTTGGGGGTAGTGGCAGGCCTTTGTTAGGGACTGTGCCAGGGCCTGAGTTAAGGGTAGTGTCAAGTCCTTAGTTAGGGACAGTGTTAGTGCCTGAGTTGAGAGTAATGTCAGGGCCATAGTTAGGGACAATGTCAGTGCCTAGTTTGGGAGTAGTGTCAGGGCCTTAGTTAGGGACAGTGTCAGTGCCTGAGTTGGGATTACTGTCAGGGCGTATTTAGGGACAGTCTCAATGCCTATTTTGGGAGTAGTGTCACGGCCTTAGTGACATTATCAGTGCCTGAGTAGGGAGTAGTGTCCGGGCCTTAGTTAGGGACAGTGTCAGTTGCTTAGTTAGGAGTAGCGTCACGGCCTGAGTTAGGGCCAGTGTCAGTGCCTGAGTCAGGAGTAGAGTCAGGGCCTAAGTTAGGGACAGTGTCATTGCTTGAGATAGGAGTAGTGTCAGGGCCTTAGTTACGGACATTGTCATGGCATGATTTAGGAGTTGTGTTAGGGCGTGAGCTATGAATAGTGTCAGGGCCTTAGTTAGTGACAGTGTCAGTGCTGAGTTTGGAGTAGTATCAGGGCCTTAGTTAGAGACAGTGTCAGGGCCTGAGTTAGGTGTATGTCAGGGCCTTAGTTAGGGACAGCGTCAGTGCCTGATTTAGGAGTAGTGTCAGAGGCTTTGTTAGGGACAGTGTCAGGGCCTGAGTTAAGAGTAGTGTCACAGCTTTAGTTAGGACCAGTGTCAGGGCCTTAGTTAAGTCAGTCCAACATCAGCGCCTATGATAGGAATCAGATCAGGACCTGTGTTACAGGTAATGTCAGGGCCTTATTTAAGAACAGTGTCAGGGCCTGAGTCCTGACTTACTCCTTACTCTCCTCACTAAGGACTTTGGACACTACTGCTAATTCAGGCCCTGATAATGTCCCTAACTAATTCCCTGACACTTTCCTTGGCTAAGGCCCTGAACTTCTCCTGCGTCAGGCACTGATACTGTCCCTAACAATGGCCCCGACATGATACCTTACAAACGCTTTGTTGCTAGTCCAAACTAAAGCAATAAAATTGGTCCTAAATAAGGCCTTGACACTAATCCTAACTCAGGCCCTAAAACTGTCTCTAACTAAGGCCCTGATAGTATGCCTAACTCAGGCCCTCATACGATTCCTAACAATGGCTCTGATGCTAGTCCAAACTAAGGCCCTGAAATTGGTCCTAAATAAGGCCTTGACACTAATCCTAACTCAGGCCCTAGCACTGTCCCTAACTAGGTCTCAGACAGTACACCTAAATCAGACCCTGACACTGTCCCTAAGCAAGGCCCTGACACTACTCCTAACTCAGTCCCTTACACTGTACCTAACAAAGTCTCTGATGCTAGGCCTAACTCAGGCCCTGAAACCGTCTTTAACGAAGGCCCTGCTGCCATCACTATCAAAAGTCCTGACATTATTCTGAGCTAATATCCTGACGTATGTCTTTCCAAGGTCCTGAAACTGTCCCAAAGGAAGCCCTGACGCTGTCCCTAAGTGAAGACCTGAGGCTGTCCCTAACTCAGGCCCTGAAGCTTTCCTTAACTGAAGCCTTGAAGCTGTGACTAATTCAGGCCCTGATCATGTACCTAACGAAGACCTTAATGCTGATCCAGCAGAGGCTGATGCTGCTCCAAAGTCATGCCCTGACAGTGTGCCCAGCTAAGGGCCTGATGCTAAGCCTCACTCAGGCCCTGTCGCTCTCCCTAAGTCAGGCCCTGACACTGTCACTAACTAAGGCCCTGACTCTACTCCTAATTCAGTCCCGTACATTGTATCTAACAAAGACTCTGATGCTAGTCGTAACTCAGGGCCTGACACTGTCTCTAACTAAGGGCTGCTGCCATCAACATCTAAAGTCCTGACATTATCTGGAGCTAATACCCTGACCCATGTCTTACCAAGGTCCTGAAACTGTCCCAAAGTAAGCCCTGACGCTGTCCCTAAGTGAGGCCCTGAAGCTTTCCCTAACTAACTCAGGCCTTGATGCTGTGACTAACTCAGACCCTGATCATGTCTTTAACTAAGACCCTAAGGCTGATCCAACAGAGGCCCTGATGCTGCTCCTAAGTCATGCCCCGATAGTGTCCCCCACTAAGTGTCTGATGCTAGGCCTCACTCAGACCCTAACGCTCTCCCTAAGTCAGGCTCTGATGCTGTCCCTACCTGAAGCCCTAACACTGGTTCTGAATAAGGCCCTGAGAGTCTCCGTAACAAAGGTCTTCACACTATCCTTAGGTCATTTCCTGACACTATCCCTAGATGTTAAACTGACACGGCCACTAGCTAATATCCTGCCTCTTATGCTAACTGAAGTCCTTAGGCTGTGCCTACCTCAGGCACTGAATTTAGTCCCAAGACCATGAAACTGTCCCGAACTAAGGCCTAGATGCTCGCCCTACATCCGGCCCTGACACTGTCCCTAACTAAGGCCCTAACACTATTGCTAACTGAGGATCTGACACTGTATCTATCAGAGGCCCGCTACTCCTAACTAACGCCTTGGAACTTTCCCTAACGTAGGCGCTGCTACCATCAATATCTAAAGTCCTGACATTATCCTGAGCTAATATCCTGACCCATGTCTTACCAAGGTCCTGAAACTCTCCCAACGTTAGCCCTGACACTGTCCCTAAGTGAGGCCCTGAGGCTGTCCCTCACAGAGGTCCTGATAATGTCTTTAACTAAACTCTAATGCTGATCTTACAGAGACCATTATGTTTATCCTATGTCATGCCCTGACGCTGTCCGTAGCTAAGGCCCTGACTCTAGGCCTCACTCAGGCCCTGTCGCTCTCCCTAAGTCAGGCTAAGACTCTGTCCCTACCTGAAGCCCTGACACTGGGCCTAAATTAGGCACTGATGCTCTAATTAGCTATGGTCTTGACACTATCCCTAGGTCATTTCCTGACACTATCCCTAGATCTTAACCTAAACTTGTCTTTAGCTATTGTCGAGCCTCTTATGCTAACTAAATCTCTGATGCTGTCTCTAACTATGTGCCTGAAATTAGTCCCGAGGCCGTCAACCTGTCCCTAACTGAGGTTGGAGGCTCATCCTAACTGAGGCGCTGACACTGTCCCTAACTAAAGCCCTGACACCGTACTTTACAAGGGCTCTGATGCTAGTCCTAACTCAGGCCCTGACACTGTCTCTAAGTAAGGCTCAGAATTTGCCCCTAATATAGGCCCTGCTGTCAGCAATAACTAAAAACTGGACACTAGCCTGAGTTAATATCCTGACATATTTCTAACCAAGGTCCTGACACTGTCCCTAAGAAAGCCCTGTCGCTGTCCCTATGTTAAGAACTGAGGCTGCCCCTAACTCAGGCCCTGAAGCTTTCCCTAACTGAAGCCTTGACGCTGTGACTAAGTCAGGCCCTGATCATATCTGTAACAAAGACGCTAAGGTTGATCCAACAGAGGCGCTGATTCTGTTCCTAAGTCATGCCCTGACAGTGTCCTCTGCTAAGGGCCTGACGCTAGGCCTCACTCAGGCCCTGTCGCTCTCCCTAAGTCAGGCTCTGATGCTGTCCCTACCCGAAGCCCTGACACTGGTTCTAAATAAGGATCTGATAGTCTCAGTAACTAAGGTTTTGACACTATGCTTAGGTCCTTTCCTGACACTATCCCTAGACCATAACCTGACCCTGTCCCTAGCAAATGTCCTGCCTCTTATACTAAGTACAGCCCTGCTGCTGTCCTTAACTAAGGGCCTAAAATTACTCTCGAGGCTGTGACCCTGTCCGTCCCTAAGGCCTCGATGTTCGTCCTAATTCAGGGCCTGACACTGTCCCTAACTAAAGCCCTGCTGTCGACAATATCTAAAGTCCTGCCACTATCCTGAGCTTATTTCTTTTTTTTTTAATATTATTTATTTATTTATTTATTTATTTATTTATTTATTTATTTATGTATTTATGGCTCTGTTGGGTCTTGGTTTCTGTGTGAGGGCTTTCTCTAGTTGCGGCAAGTGGGGACCACTCTTCATCGCGTTTCGTGGCCCTCTCACTATCGTGGCCTCTCCCGTTGCGGAGCACAGGCTCCAGACGCGCAGGCTCAGCAATTGTGGCTCACGGGCTTAGTCGCTCCGCGGCATGTGGGATCGTCCCAGACCAGGGGTCGAACCCGTGTCCCCTGCATTGGCAGGCAGATTCTCAACCACTGCGCCACCTGGGAAGCCCCTGAGCTAATTTCTTGACCCATCTCTTACCAAGGTCCTGAAACTGTCCCTAAGAAAGCCCTGATGCTGTCTCTAAGTGAGGCCTTGAGGCTGTCCCTACCAGAGGCCCTGATAATATCTTTAACATAGCCCCTGAGGCTGATCCTACCGTGGCTCTTATGCTGCTCCTATGTCATGCCCTGACACTGTCTCTAGCTAAGGCCCTGAAGCTAGGCCTCACTCAGGCCCTGTCCCACTCCCTAAGTCAGGCTCTGACGTTGTTCCTATCCGAAGCTCTGACACTCACTGCTCCTAAATTAGGTCCTGATGTGCTAAATAACTAAGGTCTTGACACTATCCCTAGGTCATTTCCTGACACTCTCCCTAGACCTTAACCTAACCTTCTCTTTAGCTAATGTCGAGATTAGCTAAAGAGATTCTTTAGAACGAGATTCTTTCATCTTCTGAATAGAGTTTTCTTCAAAACATAATTTTTATAGTGTTACTAACTTTAAGAAAAATGTACTCAACTGCTGTGGAATATTCCTTCATAGGAGCGTGCATGGTTCTCTTCTGCATCTGCTTGTGGTGGTGTTCAGGTTGCTTTCAGCTGTAGATCCCCTTATGCTAGCTAATTCCCTGATTCTGTCCCTAAATGAGGCCCTGAATTTAGGTCCGAGGCCGTGAACCTGTCCCTAACTGAGGCCTGGAAGCTCGTCCTAATGCAGGCCCTGACACTGTCCCTAACTAAGGCTCTGACACTACACCTAACTCAGTCACTGACACTGTACCTAACAAAGGCTCTGATGCTATTCCTAACTTAGGCCCTGACACTGCCTCTAACTAAGGCCCTGCTGCCGTCAATATCTGAACACCTGATATTATCCTGAGCTAATAGCCTGACCCATGTCTTACCAAAATCCTGAAACTTTCCCAAAGTAAGCCCTGACGCTGTCCCTAAGTGAGGCCTTGAGGCTATCCCTAACGGAGGCCCTGACAATAGCTTTAACGAAGACCCTAATGCTGATCCTACAGAGGTCTTTATGCTGCTCCTAAGTCATGCCCTGATACTGTCCCTTACTCAGGCCCTAAAGATAGGCCTCACTTAGGCCCTGTTGCTGTACCTTAGTTAGGCTCTGACGCTGTCCGTACATCAAGCCCTGGTGCTGGTACTGATTAAGGCGCTCATGCTGCTGCTAACTAAGGCCCTGATGCTCTCAATAACTAAGGTCTTCTCGTTATCCCTTGGTCATTTCCTTTCACTATCTCTGGCCTGGGACCTGACTCTGTCCCGAGATAATCTCCTGCATCTTATGCCAACTGAAACCCTAATGCTCCCCCTAACTAAGGCCCTGACTACTCCTAACTAAGGCCATGACACTGAATCTAACAAAGGCCCGGAATCTGTCCTTAATATCGGCACTGCTGCCAGCAAGAACTAAAATCCTGACACTCTCCTGAGCTAATATCCTGACTCATTTCTAACCAAGGTCCTGACACTGTCACTAAGAAAGCCCTGTCGCTGTCTTTAAGTGAAAACTTGAGGCTGTCTGTAACTCAGACCCTGAAGCTTTCCCTAACTGAGGCCTTGACGCTGTGACTAACTATGGCTCCGGTCATGTCTTTAACTAAGAGCCTAAAGCTGATCCAAAAAAGGCACTGATTCTGCTCCTAAATCATTCCCTGACAGTGTCCCCAGCTAAGGGCCTGACATTAGGCCTCACTCAGGCCCTGTCGCTCTCCCTAAGTCAGGCCCTGATGCTGTGCCTACCTGAAGCCCTAACGCTGCTTCTGAATAAGTCCCTGAAAGTCTCAGTAACAAAGGTCTTCACACTATCCTTAGGTCATTTCCTGACACGATTCCAAGCCTTTACCCTAACCCTGTCCCGAGCTAATGTCCTACCTCTTATGCTAACTAAAGACCTTATGCTGTGCCTAATTCAGGCACTGAATTTACTCCCAAGGCCGCTAGACTGTCCCTAACTCGGCTCGATGCCCTTATCGTCACAATGTTCCATGACCACTGTCATCACAATGCTCCACGCCCTTGTCATCACAATGCTCCATAACCCCTGTCATCACAATGCTCCATGACCTTTGTCATCGCAATGCTACATGCCACTGTCATCACAATGCTCCATGCCCTTATCATCACAATGCTCCATGACCCCTTTCATCACAATGCTCCATGACCCTTGTCTAAAATGCTACATGTCTGTGAAATCACAAAGCTCCATGCCCCCTGTCCTCACAAGTCTCCATGACTCTTGTCATCACAATGCTCCATGACCCTTGTCATCACAATGCTCCATGATCCTTGTAATCAAAATGCTCCTTGACCCTTTCTTCACAATGTTACAGTACTCCTTTCTTCACAATGCTCCATGCCGCTGGTCACCACAATGCTCCATGACTTCTGTCATCACAATGCTCCATGTCCCTTGTCATTAAAATGCTCCATGGCCCCTGTCATCACAATGCTGCAGGATCCTTATAATCTCAATGCTCCATGGTCCCCATCATCACAAACCTCCACGCATTTGTCATCACAATGCTCCATGACCCCTGTCATCCCAATGCTCCATAGCACTTTTCATCACAATGCTACATGACCACTTTTACCAAAATATTCCATGACCAATTTAATCACAGTGCTCCATGACCACTTTCATCACAATGCCCCATGACCCCTGTAATCAAAATGCTCCATGGCCCTTGTCACCACAATGCACCAGGACCCGTCATCCCAATTCTCCATGGCCCTTGTCATCACAATGCTCCATGGCGCTTGTCATCACAATGATCCAGAGCCTTAGTGCTTGAGTTGGGAGTAGTGTCATTGCCTCAGTTAGGGACACTGTCATTGCCTGAATTGGGAGTAGTGTCAGAGCCTTAGTTAGGGACAGCGCCAGGGCGAGTTGGGAGTAGTGCCAGTGCCTTAGTTAGGGACAGCACCAGTGCTTGCGTTGGGAGTAGTGTCAGGGCCATAGTTAGGGACAGTGTCAGTGGTTGAGATGGGAATAGTGTCAGGGCCTTAGTTACGGACATTGTCAGTGCCTAAGTTGGGATTTTTGTCAGGGTCTTTTTTGTGGACAGTGTCAGGCCCTGAGTTAAGAGTAGTGTCAAGGCCTTAATTTGGAAGAGTGTCAGTGTCTCAGTTTGGAGTAGTGTCTGACCCTTAGTTAGAAACAGCGTCAGTGCCTGAGTTGGGAGTAGTGACATGGCCTAAGTTATGGACAGTGTCAGTGTCTGAGTTAGGAATAGTCTCAGGACCTTAGTTAGGGACAGTGTCAGTTAATGTGTTAGGAATAGTGTCAGGGCCTAAGTTAGGAGTAGTCTGAGACCGGTAGTTAGGAACAGTGTCAGGGCCTGAGTTGTGAGTAGTTTCAGGGCCTTAGTTAGAGAAAGTGTCAGTGCCGGGTTTGAGAGTTATGTCAGGGCCTTAGTTAGGGACAGTGTCAGTGCCTGAGTTGGGAGTAGTGTCAGGGCCTAGTTAGGGACAGGGTCAGTGTCTGAGTTGGGAGTAGTTTCAGGGCCTTAGTTAGAGAAAGTGTCAGTGCCGGAGTTGGGAGTTATGTCAGGGCCTTAGTTAGGGACAGGGTCAGTGCCTGAGTTGGGAGTAGTGTCAGGGCCTAGTTAGGGACAGTGTCAGTGCCTGAGTTGGAAGTAGTGTCAGGGCATTAGGGACAGTGTCAGTGGCTGAGATGGGAGTAGTGTCAGGGTCTTAGGGAGAGTGTCAGTGCCTGAGTTGGGAATAGTCTCAGGGTCTTTTTTGGGGACAGCATCAGGGCATGAGTTAAAAGTAGTGTCAAGGCCTTAGTTAGGGAGAGTGTCAGTGCCTGTGTTGGGAGTAATATCAAGCCCTTCGTTAGGGACAGTGTCAGGGTCTGAGGTAGAAGTAGTCTCAGGGCCTTAGTTAGGTAGCGTGTCAGTGCCTAAGTAAGTAGTAGTGTGAGGGCCTTAGTTAGGGACAGTGTCAATGCCTCTGTTGGGAGTTGTGTCAGAGACTTAGTAAGGGACAGCGTCAGTGCCTGCGTTGGGAGTAGTGTCAGGGCCTTACTTAGGGACAGCGTCAGTGCCTGAGTTAGGAGTAGTGTGATGGCCGTAGTTAGGGACACTCTCAGTGCCAGAGTTGGGGGTAGTGGCAGGCCTTTGTTAGGGACTGTGCCAGGGCCTGAGTTAAGAGTAGTGTCAAGTCCTTAGTTAGGGACAGTGTTAGTGCCTGAGTTGAGAGTAATGTCAGGGCCTTAGTTAGGGACAATGTCAGTGCCTAGTTTGGGAGTAGTGTCAGGGCCTTAGTTAGGGACAGTGTCAGTGCCTGAGTTGGGATTACTGTCAGGGCGTATTTAGGGACAGTCTCAATGCCTATTTTGGGAGTAGTGTCACGGCCTTAGTGACATTATCAGTGCCTGAGTAGGGAGTAGTGTCCGGGCCTTAGTTAGGGACACTGTCAGTTGCTTAGTTAGGAGTAGCGTCACGGCCTAAGTTAGGGCCAGTGTCAGTGCCTGAGTCAGGAGTAGAGTCAGGGCCTAAGTTAGGGACAGTGTCATTGCTTGAGATAGGAGTAGTGTCAGGGCCTTAGTTACGGACATTGTCATGCCATGATTTAGGAGTTGTGTTAGGGCGTGAGCTATGAATAGTGTCAGGGCCTTAGTTAGTGACAGTGTCAGTGCTGAGTTTGGAGTAGTATCAGGGCCTTAGTTAGAGACAGTGTCAGGGCCTGAGTTAGGTGTATGTCAGGGCCTTAGTTAGGGACAGCGTCAGTGCCTGATTTAGGAGTAGTGTCAGAGGCTTTGTTAGGGACAGTGTCAGGGCCTGAGTTAAGAGTAGTGTCACAGCTTTAGTTAGGACCAGTGTCAGGGCCTTAGTTATGTCAGTCCAATATCAGCGCCTATGATAGGAATCAGATCAGGACCTGTGTTACAGGTAATGTCAGGGCCTTATTTAAGAACAGTGTCAGGGCCTGAGTCCTGACTTACTCCTTACTCTCCTCACTAAGGACTTTGGACACTACTGCTAATTCAGGCCCTGATAATGTCCCTAACTAAATCCCTGACACTTTCCCTGGCTAAGGCCCTGAACTTCTCCTACGTCAGGCACTGATACTGTCCCTAACAATGGCCCTGACACTACACCTAACTGAGGCCCCGACATGATACCTTACAAAGGCTTTGTTGCTAGTCCAAACTAAAGCCCTAAAATTGGTCCTAAATATGGCCTTGACACTAATCCTAACTCAGGCCCTAAAACTGTCCCTAACTAAGGCCCTGATAGTATGCCTAACTCAGGCCCTCATACGATTCCTAACAATGGCTCTGATGCTAGTCCAAACTAAGGCCCTGAAATTGGTCCTAAATAAGGCCTTGACACTAATCCTAACTCAGGCCCTAGCACTGTCCCTAAGTAGGTCTCAGACAGTACACTTAAATCAGACCCTGACACTGTCCCTAAGCAAGGCCCTGACACTACTCCTAACTCAGTCCCTTACACTGTACCTAACAAAGTCTCTGATGCTAGGCCTAACTCAGGCCCTGAAACCGTCTGTAACGAAGGCCCTGCTGCCATCACTATCAAAAGTCCTGACATTATTCTGAGCTAATATCCTGACCTATGTCTTTCCAAGGTCCTGAAACTGTCCCAAAGTAAGCCCTGACGCTGTCCCTAAGTGAAGACCTGAGGCTGTCCCTAACTCAGGCCCTGAAGCTTTCCTGAACTGAAGCCTTGAAGCTGTGACTAATTCAGGCCCTGATCATGTACCTAACGAAGACCTTAATGCTGATCCAGCAAAGAGGCTGATGCTGCTCCAAAGTCATGCCCTGACAGTGTGTCCAGCTAAGGGCCTGATGCTAAGCCTCACTCAGGCCCTGTCACTCTCCCTAAGTCAGGCCCTGACACTGTCACTAACTAAGGCCCTGACTCTACTCCTAATTCAGTCCCGTACATTGTATCCAACAAAGACTCTGATGCTAGTCGTAACACAGGGCCTGACACTGTCTCTAACTAAGGGCTGCTGCCATCAACATCTAAAGTCCTGACATTATCTGGAGCTAATACCCTGACCCATGTCTTACCAAGGTCCTGAAACTGTCCCAAAGTAAGCCCTGACGCTGTCCCTAAGTGAGGCCCTGAAGCTTTCCCTAACTAACTCAGGCCTTGATGCTGTGACTAACTCAGACCCTGATCATGTCTTTAACTAAGACCCTAAGGCTGATCCAACAGAGGCCCTGATGCTGCTCCTAAGTCATGCCCCGATAGTGTCCCCCACTAAGTGTCTGATGCTAGGCCTCACTCAGACCCTAACGCTCTCCCTAAGTCAGGCTCTGATGCTGTCCCTACCTGAAGCCCTAACACTGGTTCTGATTAAGGCCCTGAGAGTCTCCGTAACAAAGGTCTTCAAACTATCCTTAGGTCATTTCCTGACACTATCCCTAGATGTTAAACTGACACGGCCACTAGATAATGTCCTGCCTCTTATGCTAACTGAAGTCCTTAGGCTGTGCCTACCTCAGGCACTGAATGTAGTCCCAAGACCATGAAACTGTCCCGAACTAAGGCCTAGATGCTCGCCCTACATCCGGCCCTGACACTGTCCCTAACTAAGGCCCTAACACTATTGCTAACTGAGGATCTGACACTGGACCTATCAGAGGCCCGCTACTCCTAACTAACGCCTTGGAACTTTCCCTAACGTAGGCGCTGCTACCATCAATATGTAAAGTCCTGACATTATCCTGAGCTAATATCCTGACCCATGTCTTACCAAGGTCCTGAAACTCTCCCAACGTTAGCCCTGACACTGTCCCTAAGTGAGGCCCTGAGGCTGTCCCTCACAGAGGTCCTGATAATGTCTTTAACTAAACTCTAATGCTGATCTTACAGAGACCCTTATGTTGATCCTATGTCACGCCCTGACGCTGTCCGTAGCTAAGGCCCTGACTCTTGGCATCACTCAGGCCCTGTCGCTCTCCCTAAGTCAGGCTAAGACTCTGTCCCTACCTGAAGCCCTGACACTGGGCCTAAATTAGGCACTGATGCTCTAATTAGCTATGGTCTTGACACTATCCCTAGGTCATTTCCTGACACTATCCCTAGATCTTAACCTAAACTTGTCTTTAGCTATTGTCGAGCCTCTTATGCTAACTAAATCTCTGATGCTGTCTCTAACTATGTGCCTGAAATTAGTCCCGAGGCCGTCAACCTGTCCCTAACTGAGGTTGGAGGCTCACCCTAACTGAGGCGCTGACACTGTCCCTAACTAAAGCCCTGACACCGTACTTTACAAGGGCTCTGATGCTAGTCCTAACTCAGGCCCTGACACTGTCTCTAAGTAAGGCTCAGAATTTGCCCCTAATATAGGCCCTGCTGTCAGCAATAACTAAAAACTGGACACTAGCCTGAGTTAATATCCTGACATATTTCTAACCAAGGTCCTGACACTGTCCCTAAGAAAGCCCTGTCGCTGTCCCTATGTTAAGAACTGAGGCTGCCCCTAACTCAGGCCCTGAAGCTTTCCCTAACTGAGGCCTTGAAGCTGTGACTAAGTCAGGCCCTGATCATATCTGTAACAAAGATGCTAAGGCTGATCCAACAGAGGCGCTGATTCTGTTCCTAAGTCATGCCCTGACAGTGTCCTCAGCTAAGGGCCTGACGCTAGGCCTCACTCAGGCCCTGTCGCTCTCCCTAAGTCAGGCTCTGATGCTGTCCCTACCCGAAGCCCTGACACTGGTTCTAAATAAGGATCTGATAGTCTCAGTAACTAAGGTTTTGACACTATGCTTAGGTCCTTTCCTGACACTATCCCTAGACCATAACCTGACCCTGTCCCTAGCAAATGTCGTGCCTCTTATGCTAACTACAGCCCTGCTGCTGTCCTTAACTAAGG